>NC_056741.1:1999768912-2000000000 GCF_019279795.1 Protopterus annectens | reverse complement strand
ACTTGCTTTGGGGTGACCTGCATACTTGTGTTATGTGGTGTATTGTAGCAACCTACAGGCAGCTTACTGTACCCTTTCCCTTGTTCAGTCTGGTGAGCGGGACAGCAGTGTGTCTGACTATGGAGTCACATATTACAACTGTATCAGGCATGTTGTTTCTCCTTCTGGCCTGTGACTGTTTGGCACACCAGCTTTGTGTACTATGTGTTGCATGTGCTATGTTTGGAGGTTGTGGTTGCTTGGGGGTCTGCTTTGGAGGCCTCTGTTGGTGTGTTGTGTTTGTAATTAGGGCCTCCGGAAATGTTTTTCTGTGTTTATGTCTTTAGTTTGCAGTTGTGATAGGTCTATGTGGGACTGGGTTTGTGGTGTGTGTGGTTACCTTCTCCTCCTGACTAGTTTTGACAGTACTGCATTGAGGGAGCTCAGCCTCCGGTTTGGATAAATGGTTGCATCTCTCACATATATTTGTATTTCTTGGGGGGAGTTGAGGGTTGTCTGTGTACTTGGGGCAGGTGTAACATTGCCTCAGGATTCACAGATTCAACTTGTTGTAGCTGGCCTTAGTGGATTGTATGTGTGGACATATTTTATTGCCATACTACTGATCAGTGATTACTTCCCTTTTTATATTTGCTCTATCATGTAGTAGCTTCCTCATTCTCTTGCATGGTTTGGTAATGGCTGGAGTCCAGCATGCCAGATGCCTGCGTGTATGGCATTGTGTCTTGTTGTTATTTGTGATTGCATAATCCAAGCATTCTTAGCTGTGTTCATGGAATGCCTGTATAAAAGGTTCTGAGGTGTGGCCCATATTTTTCAGCTGCACAGGGCCTTTAATGGATTCCACATCAGTTTGGAGGAGTGCAACTTTTGCTTTACACATGTTTTTCACTGTGGTTTTCTGGCCAGGGACTGTGGTCAGGATGTGTATATCCAGTGTGATTACTCTATTGTCTGGTCTTACCAGTGAGGGATACACTTCTCATCTTGCCATCCAGTACCCATGTTGCTGATTATCACATCCAGTATGCTTACCCCTCTTGTGGGAGTGGTACATTGTTCCCTGACATTTTGGTTTATGGATTCTAGGAACTTTTCTCCTACAGTGTTGGAGCTAGTATAATGCTCCCAGTCTATGTCTGGGTATTTTCAGTCACCCAATATAATGTGGTTTGGGGGGCTTGATATATTCATGTATTCCAACTTAGGCCAGGTGCAGTTCCTGGTGTTAGGACAGTAGTCTGTCACAGGCTATAAACTGGGAAGCAGTTTTAGCCACTGTTACTTGACCATGGCTAGTCCATGCTGCTTCTTGTTGTGGTACCAACATGGGGGTGTGGTTATCCTTGACAATTATTGCTAGTCACCCTCCTTTTGTAGCTTGTTCCATGTTTTGAGGCTGTACAGCACAGTATGAGGTGTAACCTGGTTGTGTTAGGGTGCTGTTGTGAGCCTTGACCCAGTTTTCTGTTACAGGACAGATATCAACATTCTCCATACTAGGTGGGTTTACACTGCACACATCTTGCTGTTTAGACTTCTGGCATTGCGTAGCATTACATCTAGGTTCTTATCCCTTGTGATACCTCTGGATGTGGGTTTGTGTTTTGAGCCTTACCTATTCTGGGCATGCTGTGGGTAATGACAGCCTTTGCCAGTATCCATGCAGCATGGACTGATAGGTGCACGCCACCCCTAGCAGGTGGAGCATCATGTCATACTCAGCATGTCATCCCAGGCTGGCACACATTGGATCCCCTTTGACTAACTGCAATACTTCAGCCAATTATTGCAATTGATCATCCCATCATCATATTGTGGCATCATGCTTGGTGAGGGTAGGATGTTAGTCAGGGTCCTCAAGTGTGCATATACTACATGGTGTTACATCACTTAACACATGGCATTCATGCCTCAGGTGGTGCTGCAGGGTTGCCTCTGTCGGATGCACATATTACACTCCCTGTACATGTTTGAGAGCAGGTTATGTCATTTTAGGCATCCATGTTATTATATGAGTGAGTCAGAGAGGGGTATCATTCCCAGGGTTCCTAGTGAGCCAGTGTATGTGCTATGCATTGTCTCTTTGCCAAGGCCTGGGCATACAGGGCAAGCCTCCTTCTGCCTACTGGGGCAGGCTCAGGTTGTTCCTCCTCTGAGTCACGCTCTGCCTGTGATGGCCTTGGCAATGGTGGGGGGCTGTTTGGCCTGGCCCTGTGCTGGTCCTGCTGCAGCTGTTTTCACAAGATCATATTATGTAGCATAGCACATACCATGACAATTTGGGTACATGTAGTTGGTGAGTACTGCAAGGCTCCACCAGATGTGTCCAGACACCGGAACCGTGACTTGAGCAGCCCAAACACACGCTCTATTACATTACATGTTTGTGCGTGTGCCTCATTATGGCGTTCCTGTTCAGGTGTATGTGCATTTCTGATGGGTGTCATCAGCCACGGCTCAAGTGCATAACCTGCATCCTCCACTAGGTGTCTGTGTGGGATGTCCCCATTGGCAAATGTCTGGTACAGCTGTGTCAAATGCCAGATATGGGAATCATGGTAGCTCCCAGGGCAGCCAGCACACACATTCATTATTATGCCCTGGGCATCACACATGACCTGGCAGTTGATAGAGGGGAAGCCCTTGTGGTTAATGTAGGCCCTACCCCGCTCACCGGCTGGTGCTTTGATGCATATGTGCGTGCAGTCTATTGCACCCACTACCTCAGGGTATTCCGCTATTTGCTGGAAGAGACGCATATTGCTGGCCAATACCTCACGGGCATTGGGGAAATATACATGATCACCGACATGTGCTGACATGGCATCCAGGAACTGGTGCAGTACCCTGGAGGCTGATGCCTGTGATATCCCCATCATATCACCAGTTGGTCTCTGGAAGGTACCTGTTGCTAGTATTCTTAGGCCATCACATTCCTTGGTTTCCACTGGGATGGGTTCCCCTCTGTTGGTTCTGTGTGTGAGATGTGGCCTGCACAGCTCAACAATTTGCTGCAGGAGGTCTCTGTCCACTCTATAGCGCTCTACTATCTCCAGCTCATGTAACCCATGGTAGGTGACCCTGGGCCTGTACACTCTTCTCCATCTCCTCACTGTGGGTAGTCTGGCACCATCTGCATTGTCACCACCCTCAGCAAGTCACCTATGTCTCCTTATGACAGCTATGGCAGCCCCTAGCATTTCTGCTCTGAGTTCAGCTTTTTCAGTTTTCACTTCTAATAGCTTACTCCTGTCTTGCAGTGTCTCTTGAGAGAAACATCTTGCACTGCTGTTTGCAGAGTTTTAAGTGCTTGGCTGAGCTACTATTCTGCCTGTGTAATTGCCTGCTTCTAATTGTTTTCACCTGCTAGCTCCAGCAGTATTCCCTGTTAGCTTCCTACTAATTCTGTTGCTTCCTTTTCCCTTTCTGTTTCCTCAGGGGGGAGCAATGCGCATACCAGCAGAAACACGCTCACAGTGGCTTACACGCATGCACACATGCTTACACGGTTCAGAATCTACTTATTCGGGTTAAAACACACACACACCAGTGCAAACAGTCTTAGAAGTCTGCTAAGACGCTTTCATATGCTCAGTCTGCCTTACACGCATGCACACTGCCCTACCCGCACCTCATGGTGCGCACACGTGTGCATGCATGCCCAGCAAGAAACTTTGGTGTAAGTAACAGTGTACACCTTCCATTTCTTTACTTTCCCATGCTTATCTTGTGGTACTCCTCTTTCCATGATATGTGTCTGACATCTGTCATGTAACACTGTCCTCCAATTAACTGCATTTTTTTCTACCATTCCCCCCTGTGATGTCACCTATCTCCTACTCTATTCCTCCCCCTTATGTATCTCTTACACTACTCAGAATGTGCTCATTTGCTATGCGACAGTGGAATTCAATATCCTAACACTCATTTACATCAGACTGCCTACTAATACTTAGTTACATCTCTTAGACTCAGCTTCCCCCCTTAGCAACCACTAAACAGTGGCCATGTTGTTTTTAGTCTGCTGGTCCCTGTATTGTAAATCTATGTATTGCATAAAACCCACATTTGTGGGTTTATAACCTTCATTTTTATGTTTTATACAGCGCAACCCATTTGCGCGGGGCTGTGCTGCGTTTAAACATCAGCAATCACCGAAAAAAAAAGAATTATTTTTCATATTTGCATTGGGGTACCTTGCCAATGGCCACATATTTGGCCATTGGCATGTTGCCTGACACATATGCACCCTTTATTTGGAGCTGACATGGCTCCATTGTGATTTTTGCAGAAACGTACTCAGTTCTCAACTGAGTACATTTCTGCAGCTAAAATGACTCTTACACGGGCTGCTTTCTGCTTCGTGGATCGCTACTCTACCTCATTTGCATGCCTTTTGGCTGCAAGTGAGGTATTTAGCATATCCACGCCCAGTCCGTGTAAGAGACGTTTTAGCTGGTCTCTTACACGGAGTTTCGGGCTGTTCCTGGATCGCGAGGCTTGCATGGAGTCTTACACGTCTCTTACACTCCGTGCAAGCCTTTGTGGATCCTGCCCATGTTATTTTATCATAAAGTTCATAAAATGGAATTTAGCAAGTATATAAGATCAACTTAAGTGCTAAACTGTCTGTAACATTCACATATATCCCATATTTGACTGCAGTGATTTTGTAGTTAACAACAGAATACAGAGCATTTACTTTCATTAATGTAAATGATTGTGGTGAAAGTCATAAGGCACTTTTGTCCCTCTCTTAATCCTGCGTCACATCTCTTGTACATTAAATTCACATAGTTTAAGTATCTTTATTTTCATTCTTTATGACCATCCACAAATATAATATCCATGACTGTGGATTGTGTACATTACTGTTCAACAGTCATTCGCAAGATAGAAGTATAACAAAATTTGAAGTAATATGTTCATTTCCTTTGATCTTATACTGTCTGTACATTTTTTTATTTCTACTGCTCACTCCACTGACTGGGGCTCATAGCAGCATAACACCATTAAGTACTGTATGGCTGCAGATGATTTTGTAACACCTTTGCTTTGTCAGAATGTGAATTTATCAAATTAACATTTTGTCATTTGTTTGCTTAGTAATTTATATATATATATATATATATATATATATATATATATATTTTTTTTTTTTTTTAATTCTGGATCATTTAATGGTATGGAAGGTAAGTGTTTATTTTCCTCAGTGTTCTATGATCTCAGAGTATTTAACATAGTGGGATATGGGGATACAGGGCATAGCAAGTGTTTATCTTTGTGAACTAAAGTAGTGTGCTTCAATTTAAGGAATGTTCTATAGTTTTACATAGATGACACATACACACATACATACATACATACACACATACACATACTTTTTTTTCCTTGACTTGTATTCAGGTATTTAGCTGTCCTCATTCCTGTGGAGAAAGCTAGGGAGTTGAGAGGAAAGGAGTGGCATTTTAATGGTTTAAATATCTCAAGGGAAGCTGGAGTGTGTTTTGTTTGATGCTGCTACTCTGTCAGTGAAGACTGGGGTAAGGTTCAACATTTACCATAAAAACTCTGAGATGCAATAACCGATATATGTGGTAGTCTGTGTTTGCTTCATTGTGAATGCTGTGCAGGATGGTTGGATCTATAGATAAATGGAAAATATATCTAATACATATATGTGTTTTGGGTAGCAGCATGATCCTGCACTGGGATGCTTCCATTTTCTCTCAAGTCCCAGTAGTCAGATTAGGTCCAGGGTAACATTTGTCTTGTGGGACACAGAGAAAATGGGAAGCAAGAGCTGGAAATGATGTTCAGCTATAGATGGGAGCACAAAAAAGTAATACAGTAATGTTCTGAGCTATGCATACCACTGGTTATTGCCACACAGCTCATTAGGTTATATTAACTGCCTTCATACCCAGCACAGGCAGTTAAGGAACCACTGAACTGCCCTGAAAAAATATCATCTGCATATCATGAAGAAAACATTTATGCTTCATGTAATTCTTTGTCTGATTCATGTAGTTTCAACCTCCAAGCAATAGAAAGTAAGACATTTATGTAATTTGTCGATTTACATCATGCTCAGTAGAGTTTTCATTTTTTTCCTGTATAATTGTTGCATGTGTTGTCAGTTTGATTTTAGTTCAAATGCTGCATCTAGAAGCTGCTTTCAATTTACTTATTTATAAACATACTTAAGAATAAGAGAATCATTATGCTGTCAGTAAATTAAAGTTAACAGTACACATGGTATGACTCTCATAAAATCAAATTTAATTATTTTAATCATTATAACTAAGCAGCACTGACTACATCTGTATATCCTGCTACTTGATGTACTTTTCATATGAAAGTCCACCACACCCAGTCTGAGAAGGCTCTCACCTGCCCTGAGCACTTCTTATTGCCAATGCCCAAAGAAGACGTATTTTAGAGATCAACCTCTATTTTCAGAGACATAATATTGACTCACACTGCGTTTTTTTTAAATATCTGTTTAAGTTTTACTAATTCATTAATGTTATGAAAAAAAATGCAGTAATGGAAACTTTATAATGTTTTACATCCACTTAGAGAACTTGGAGATCTTTATCATATACTGTATTTCCTGAGTTTCAAAATATTAATGACAGCAGATCCTAATATTTATGTGTGTGATTTTGTGCAGTCCATGGATCACTTTCATGTGTTTCAACAGCAAGTATGTTAGCCTGTTAAATTCTTTGATGCCCTCCTGTTTAAATTAGACCTCCTTAATGGACTGAAGATATGATATAGTTCCACCATTGTATCATACAGATGCATGCTTCCCATATCTTTACAATGACCTTGTATGTGGATGTCACTGCCTGACTAGCAAGTTTTCAAGTCTTCGTTAATGATAATTTATGTGATTTCTCATGACATTTGTTAAACCTTGATTTGTATGCAATCTGATCTGTATATGGATTTAACATTTTAGATGCAGTGTTTCACAGCTGGAAACAAACTTCAAATGCAAAATGTGTGACCATATTCTTAACTTTTTAATGTGCTTCTGTATGTGTTTACTGTGAATAATCATATCTCATTTTAACTGACACGTGATTGTTCAAAACCAAAACAATTAAAAATTTGTGGGGTGGTTACTTACAACAGTGACACTCCCAAGGGTGAATAGTATGCAAACATTTTTTGTAGGGTGTCAGGCCCTCTCCTTGCAGCCCAATGAAATAGGGAAAAGCCCCCCACACTGCCTAACTTTGCATATATATATGTATACAAATCCAAGATTGCACAAATTTGAAGAAGGTAGAGAAAGAAAAAAAATAAACCTTCCTGCTCTTCTGTTAGTGAAACTGCCATTATATGTCAGCATCTACTCCCTGTGATAACATTTTGAGCATCAATCTGGCCAATAACAAAATGTAGCCTTCCCACTCAGGATCACATTATTACTGACTAATTAAATACTCTGCCAGACTTCAGAAGGGGCTTTACAAAAACAGACAGTCCTTGCTGCAGGATATTCTTCTTGAAAAGCACTAGCAATATTTCTGAAGTAGACCTCCTGGCTCTATTTAGTACCAGAATTGTTTTGCCCATTATGCCTACCTGATTTCATTGCTTATTTATATTTATCAGGAACTTTATTGCATTTTATGAATATACTGAAAGAGAAAAAAAATAGTTGTTCAGCATACCCATATACTGAAAGAAAAACATAACAGTTGTTCAGCATACCCATGTACTGAAAGGAAAACAAAACAGGTGTTCAGCATACCCATGTACTGAAAGGAAAACAAAACAGGTGTTCAGCATACCCATGTACTGAAAGGAAAACAAAACAGGTGTTCAGCATACCCATATGCTGAAAGGAAAACAAAACAGTTGTTCAGCATACCCATGTACTGAAAGGAAAACAAAACAGGTGTTCAGCATACCCATGTACTGAAAGGAAAACAAAACAGGTGTTCAGCATACCCATATGCTGAAAGGAAAACAAAACAGGTGTTCAGCATACCCATATGCTGAAAGGAAAACAAAACAGGTGTTCAGCATACCCATGTACTGAAAGGAAAACAAAACAGGTGTTCAGCATACCCATGTACTGAAAGGAAAACAAAACAGGTGTTCAGCATACCCATGTACTGAAAGGAAAACAAAACAGGTGTTCAGCATACCCATGTACTGAAAGAAAAACAAAACAGGTGTTCAGCATACCCATATGCTGAAAGGAAAACAAAACAGGTGTTCAGCATACCCATATGATGAAAGGAAAACAAAACAGGTGTTCAGCATACCCATGTACTGAAAGGAAAACAAAACAGGTGTTCAGCATACCCATGTACTGAAAGGAAAACAAAACAGGTGTTCAGCATACCCATATGCTGAAAGGAAAACAAAACAGTTGTTCAGCATACCCATATGATGAAAGGAAAACAAAACAGGTGTTCAGCATACCCATATACTGAAAGGAAAACAAAACAGGTGTTCAGCATACCCAAATAGCCAGCTCCTTACACATCCATACATATGATGATCCATATGAATACATTAAAAAGAAGTCCCCTAAGTCTGACATTACATCATTCAGTACCAAAATAAACAAATAAATTACATAAATCACCAAACTATTAAACATCCTCAAGGATCTCCTATAACTACTAAAAAGGAACCATTACATCTTTTTCAGCAAAACGATCTCCTTCAATGTACATGTTGAACACAGAAGGCATTGCAACCACTAAAATATTCATTTAAGTTCTTCAGCCTTTTTGGGGTGTGTTTCTTTCCATGCAAAAGCCAATTTATGATGTGTTTCTGTGGATTTACCTAAATTCTTCAACCTAGTTATTGAAGATGCCACGAAAGCCATTGCATTAAAGATTCTAATGCCTAGACTGAAATATGGCATTCTGGTTTTTACTCTGTGTCTACCACAACATGCCCGTGTTACAAATACTAAAGTTATAATCCGTACTGCACTTGATACAAATGCTAAAGTGATAATTTATGCTACACCTGATACAAATACTAAAGTGATAATCCAATGTGCACCTGATACAAATACTAAAGTGGTAATCCGTGCTGCACCCAACAGAAATGCTAAAGTTATAATCCACGCTGCACGTGATATAAATACTAAAGCTATAATTCATCCTGCACCTGATGGAAATACTAAAGTAATAATCCATGCTGCACCAGATACAGATATTAAAATGGTAATCCATGCTGCAAATGATACAAATACTAAAGTGGTAGTCCATGCCGCACCTGATACAAATACTAATGTAATAAATCATGCCGCACCTGATACAAATACTAAAGTATAATACACATTTTGACCAAAACCAGTGGTGCTTAGAAGAACAGAAGCACATACTTTGGAAGAAGATGGGAACCATGAACTGTATCACATCTGCATATAACACTACAGCATGTCACTGAAGGCTGTCAAGTTATTTCCACGTGCCTGAGTTATATCATTATTATTTCATTATTATTATTATTATTTCTGTTATTGTCAGTACTATAATTTATGTCTGTTCTGTCTGTTAAATGAACTAGTTTGATAACCCTTTCAAGCAAAATCCATGCCAAAGCATATATAAAAGAAGGCCGGTCAGACATTTTCTAATTGCTTATTTGTACTAAGTGTCCTAGTGAACTATAAGATGAGAAAGTCAGACCAGGCTTTCCTGTCTCCAGCAACATTTCTCAGCATAAATATGGGGTTCTCAAGCATACTGAGATATGTTAGGACACAGAGAATCTATCCACTGTTTCCTGTATCTGTCCTGGGACATGGTTCCAGTAAGCCATTCTTAGATGGAGTTTTCAATAACACCTTAAGGTATTTCATCCAGCTGACATTGTTACTTCTCTCTTCCTGGCAGACAGTAATCCAAATCCATTATTTTCTATGAGAGAACTATGTGTCTGATTTGGATGTTCTGATTTTCTTTCACATCATTTTGTCATTATGTGCAAATCACTGTACTGTATACATTTGATCATTGGACAATGTAGCAAAATAAACATAATCAAGATTTTAACCTAACTATGACTATGCCTTGTCCATATGAAGAGACACTCACCTTGAATACATTGCACCTAAGAGGGCAACGTACGTAAATTCCACTCCTCAGATAACAGAGGCTGAACAGCTCACAAAAACAGCACTGAGACCCTATATTGCTCTAGAAACTCCCATAAAATGATCCATTTTATCTAACCATATGCCTTTTTGTACTTTATAAAATACTAATTGACTCTAGTGGCAAACTCCTATGGTCTTACAATATTTGTGTAAAGAGAGTGAGTTAATCTACTGTTACACTACCAGGATGGACCACACCCAACTCCTCCTGAATTAGGGGCTCAGTTATCTAGTGACATCTCTCATCCTACACCAGGTCAGAGACTATGCCAGTTAGGCTGATCCCTCTCTAATAGGGACATATCTTTCTGTCAGCCTTTTTTAAAATATTGTCTAACACTCCTGTTTGCCATCCTGGTGATATCATCTCAAATATTCATGCAACATTGAAAATGTACCTTATCTACAGCACTACAACATTATCAATAAGATTTCTGGATGCATATTATGCAATCTTATGACACCATGATATTGTTTCAGTGCAGTAATGACTTCATCTCCAGAAATGAGCTTGGCTTTACTAGTTACCGTTGATATTGCTCGATCAAAGGAGAGCATTTCCAGTAAGTTTAAATGTTCTTCAAAACATTCCTTCTAACTCTTGAGGTCAGTATTTCTTTACCTTTGCTCATAACAGCCTGGGAAATGTCCCATGTGTCTGCATAATCAGATGGATTAACAGAACCTCTTTCATAGGTTCATAGGTAGGTACTAGGCTATTGGTCCTAGGGCCTATATAAGCCTAGCCAAAAAGGCACCCTGGCTTTAGCCACCCAAGAAAATGATTTTCCTGTGCCCCTGTCGAGCAGAGCTACAGAAGTGATCCCCGGGGTGAATTTCCTAAGGCAGGGCTTTGTTTGATATAGATAGGTAGTTTGTTCCAGAGTATGGGAAGTCTCTGGGACAGGAATCTATTTCTCCAGCATGTTCTGTTTATTGTGGTGACAAGGTTTAGGTCCCTAGAGTGTGTAGCTTAGAGGGATTGGGATTTCTTTAAGTGGAGCGAGTCCAACAGCTCTGGGTTTGACATAGCTTTGTATGTTAGGCAGAGATCACCTCTGAGAAGGAGTTTTTTGAGACGGTCTGCGTAGGGCATCTGTTTGAGGCCGGTAATCCTCTTTGTGAGATATTTCTGCGGCCTTTCCACTTGCTGTAGATGTCTTTTGAGGTACATACCAAAAGGGGCATTATACTCTATAATGGGTCTAATAAGTGATGAGTAGAGGGGAACAATTACCTCTTTTTTCCTGGATGAGAAACCTTTTGTGATGAGGTGTGCCACATAGAAGGATTTCCTGACTACTGTGGCAATGTGATTATCAAAGGAGAGACTACTGTCCACCTGTGTCCCAATGTCTCTTATCAGACTTTCAGTGTTAAGTAGATTACCTCCTATGTGGTAGTTCATGGGTACAGAGTTTTTACCAAAAGGGATGACAATGCACTTTTTGGCATTGAGCTTGAGGCAATGGCTTTGACACCAGGCATCTGTCTCAGTGAGGCCCTTTTGTAGGATGTCCACATTGTTAGGAGTTTCAATTATGGCTTCTAGTTTGCAGTCATCTGTGAACTTTGTAAATCAATGACCTCCCGTGTTAGCCTGTACTTCAGAGAAGTAGATACCAAATAGGAGAGGACCCAGGACTGAACCCAGTGGCATTCCACTTGTCACTGGTTGGAAGTCAGATTTGGAGTCTGCTACTTTCACAGTGTGGGTTCTGTCAGTGAGCCAGTTAGGAACCCATCTTATGACATAGGGATTTCTACCTAGTTTGTTGAGTTTATCTATAATTCCATTGTGAGGGATGGTGTAGAAAGCCTTGGCGAGATCTAGATAGGCTGTGTGAACCACCTTACCCTCATCTATGGCTTTAGTGAGTGCTTCAAAGAAGTCTATCAGGTTTAGGAGACATGATCTGCCTTTTACAAACCTGAACTAGATGGGGTCCGGAGTTTGGAGATTACTAATGTCTTTGTTTATAAGTTCCATGATGATACGTTCCATGGCCTCGTAGACCAGGCTCATCAGGCTAATGGGTGGAAGTTCCTGGGGTCCATGGTGGATCCCCCTTTGTGGAGTGGGATAACCATCACTGTGCCCCATTCAGTAGGTACAAAGCCTGAGGTGAGGCTATGACTGAACATGGTACTTAGGTGGGGTGCCAGTTCATTCTGTAGTTCATGTAGAACGCAGCCTGGGATGTTGTCAGATCCCATGGATGCTGTGTTCTTGGCTTTGGAGAGTGTGGTTTTTACCTGTGCAGCAGTGATTACAGGAACTTTGCATTCTTCCAGTATAGAGATGGGCCCTTTAGAGGATAGGGGGGTAAAGTTAGTACTGAACCTATCTGCCAGGATGTTGGCAATATCAGTTGGTTCTGTATATTTAGTGCCATTGTGATGTAAATCAGAGCAGATCTGAGTGTTGCCATTGAGATTCTTGGCATAGTTATAGAATGATTTGTGGTTGTCTTTAGAAACAGTGGCAATTTTGTTTTCATAACTACCTTTGGAGGATTTTATGAGGGATCTCAACTTCTTACTGAGGCTGACCAGATTGTTCTTCTAATCATGGGATTTTGATCTTTTTTGCAGCAGTTTCTTTCTTCTGTTGTAGAGTTTGTTTATGGCAGAGGACCACCAGATTGGCTTCCTTTTTTTGGAGGATAGCATCTTGATTCTGTTAGGGATAGCACGATCCATGCACTTGTGTAAGTGCTTATAAAGTGCATTTGTGTAGGATTCAACAGTCGTACCTCTATTGTCCATCTGCATGGGTGTCGTGAAGTTTGCCATGTCTGTCTTAAGAAGCGTGAAGCAGGCTTTGGAGAAATTTTTTATAGTGGATTCTCTAATGGGGAGGTGGGATGTGGATGCCTAGGGTTATTATCTTGTGGTCGGCTCTGACCAACGAGGAATTCACCTCTGATGTGGAACACCGGTCGCCCATGCCATCACCTGAAAGCCATTTTCAAAGAATTACTTATATTTCATACATAGATAAGACTTAATTTCAATGATTATATAATTGTTGACTTCCTCTACTCTAGGGACCAGTTTGATAGATCTATAGATACCCTCACCATCACTACTATTTCACAGAATTTCCAGTCCGTCATCGACAGCTTTATTCATTGCAGCTGTCCACCAGCACTAACCATCTTTTGTCCACAGTTCTTTGTTGCTTCTGTTTATGGAACAGTTAGCTTCCCCTTCCCTTACCTGTCTTCAGTAGCCATGACAGCTGAACAGGACCCACACAGAAGTGTCTGTTAGCCAAAAAGACATACTTGTTTCGGACTATTGGAAAAAGAATAATCCATCCATCGATAACTTTCAACTAATTCAAGCAATTAACTTAACAAATAAATCCATACCTCTTAAAAAACTGGCTTTCACCCAACTCATGATTTATAACAATGGATATTTCACCCCTTCTATTTTACATAAATGTAACTCTAGGAAATCCCCTCTTTGTCAACACTGTAAAACTCTAAGGGCTGATATGCTCCATCTATTCTGGAGCTGTAAGTGTGCATTTAAACTCTGGAACTCCCTTAAATTTCAATTACAAAAAATGGGCTATCAATCATCCACGCTCACCTGGGAATTTACTCTCTTACATATCATACCAAATAATATCCCTAAAACACAAGCAATTACTATGATTAATCTTTTTCTCCTAATCAAACTCTATATAGCAACCAATTGGCTTAACCTAACTAACATCTCCTGGGAGAATTTTAGATTAATGGCAACCAAGCATCTCTTAGCCCAAAACATCCTAATTGACAAAGGGAACAAAAACATCAAACACAGGAAATTATGGGAACAAACCTTTAATATCATTCTGGCCTAGTCCATTACAATATAACAAAATTAACTACATATAAAAGGTTCCATAGTAACCTATATCTATAGCCCACAAAACTCTTCTTGCTTTTCTTCTCCCTCCTTTTTATAATAAATGTTTTTAATCACAATAACTCTCACTGAACTATAACAATTTCCTTCTTGTGTATTGAAAGCATCTATGTATATAGTGTAAATAGTGTTGTTTGATTGTTTTACTTATGACTGTACTACCAATAATGTATAATAACTTCTCTTTCTGAAGTGGTGTTACGCCTACTTATTATAGTATGTTTGTTACCTTATATCAATGAAAATAAATAAAGAATTTTTGGAAAAAAAAAACAAGTCTGTTAGACATTTGCTTGTTATCTTCATTATGGTATAGGAATCAAAGTCTTTCTCACGGTTCCCTATTACGAGATCGCAGAAGCAGTTTGTCGAATGCGTCTTGATCAAACCGAAAAGAGTGAAAAGGCAAAATAGCACAGCAAATTCTTTCCCTAGGAAAGAATTTGCTTGGCCGCTTTTGTTACTTTGTCATTTTTGGCACTGTAGTGTGATCTCAGAGTTGGTATATTTAAGTAGGGGGGATGTGGGGGTTAAAGTCCCTCACATTTTGTAATGTTTTAAAGTTTTTTTTTTTTATTTGGAACAGCGATTTTTTTTTTCCCTTGGAAAAAAAATCACTGTTCTGAGGTTTCGACTTTATAAGCTTTCACTTACATGGGGTTGATTCATTATCATTTGCTTTTGTAAGCCTACGATACTATAATATAGACCCTTTCATACTGCCCAAACTCGGCATCAAGACTGATCATTTGAAATCTTAGTACTGACATTGACCCAAATGTATGTAGAATGAATGGTTTCAATTGCAAAAATATGATCACGCAGTCAATCACTGACATATGCTCCAAGGTGCTCTGCTAACAGGTTTATTTCCACCCACCTTGGGAGTGAACAAAGTGTTTGTTATAAATAATCTATGTGTAACACAAAAGTGCAACCACTAAGTTTACATCAGACAAGTCTTGCATCCCAATCATGCCTGCTCACATGTTGTTATCAATCCCTTTGTGAGCATTGAGGTCTTGCTGCGAATAACATAGTCTACTGATGGTGACCTGCTCAAACTGTTCCCATATTCTCCAAGAAGGCTGAACACTTAATATAGCTGTTACAAGTCCATATTCAGTTATCAAAAAGAATAAAATATGAATGGCTAAATCTTGAATGGAAATGAGTGAATCAAAAAAGCAGTGAACAATGACAAAAACAAAAATAAATTCAACGAATGGCCATAGTTGGCCAACAACCAGGAAATAACTTGATGCATATGGTAAGTGAAGGGAATCCTTTTAAATTTGCCCTGTTCCCCACTGTAGTGCTATCTTGGAGTTGGTGTATATAGTTGGGGGGCTGTGGGGGCACAGCACCCCACCTTAGGGGATGGAGTGCAGCCCCCCACCTTGGCTGGGTTTATTTATGATGTTGGCCAACTATGTCCTTTCAATGCATTTCTTTTTGATGATGACCTTGTTTGCTGCTTTTCTGCTTCACTCTTTTCCATTTGAGATTTAGCCATTCATATTTTATTATTTTCAGTAATCGAACACAGACCCAGCTGTTACATGCAAATGCAAAAACAGACATAGTTGTTAAATGGATATTCAAATCTAGACACAGTCTGTTTTTCTTTCTGTAACTAGCAGCAATATTCAAATTACTCTTTTTTACTGATATAAACTCTATCTATACAGCACTAGACTTAGGGCTTCTTCTTGCTCCACACCTTCCAGGGGTGAGCATGTTGCAAGGGATAGCTCTGTAGTAAGACAAAGCCTTTCTTACTCCAGACATCTGGTTCCAGAGCCAGTACTGTGTGTGAAGGTAAGGCCAACTGTATCTAGGTGACATATCTGAACTTCCACACCAACTGCAGCTTCTTCAACAGTGAGGTGATATATCATATCACAACAGACAGTTTTTGTTACAAGGGTATATTCCAGATAAACCACTTGTGCTCTGGCATGCATTCATAGTGAAACTGCAACTGACCACCGCTCTTCCCTTACACCTGGTCATAACACATGGCTGCCATATCCATGTTTTTTTTTCAGACTAACAAGTGAGGGTATGTTGGTGCTTGTCACTTAACTCTAGCTCATGTTCTAGCAACAGAGCTGTATTATAGGATCTTTCCAGCACCAAAAGGCCATAAAGCATCCCATAGCATAGCTCTAAGCATAATGGTGGCATCTAAATAATGACCGTCTTGGGATTGTGGGGTTATAGTGTCTGAGCATAAGTGAGCAGTTATAAGGAGCTTACAGTGTGAATAAGAAGCTTACAGTACAGTACACAACATAAACAAACAGTTTAATTTGTATTTCACAGTATCATTGGAAACTACTGATGTATAAAAATGTAAAGAATCTGGTTAGTAGCCATGTAGGGTGAACGATATTATACAACAACAAAATCATTTTCTAGGCATAAGGCAAATGCACGGTATGAAGATGAAATGTTCACCAAGTTTCTGATGCTAAACTTTAATTTATATGTTTCTTATAATTTGTCTTAAAGAAAGCATTTGCAGATTACATGGGAGAAAGCTCAAAAACTGATTTCTATACGCACACTGATTCCAAATATTTCCTTAATGTAGTTGAGGGGGACAATTTATGGCCACAATTTCTAGAAAGTAATTTGGCATCACTTTAGTGAATATAATGGCCTCTCAATGGAATAAGACTTCATTTGATCTAGACATGAGGAATTAGGAAATGGAGTCCACCTTTAAGTGTCAAACATATGAAAGGCATTACTTGCCCTGGATTAGCCATGGGATTAAAGTCAAGAATATTAAGTGTGCCCCTTGGATGATTGTCAGCCTACTGAGATTTTATAGAACAATGCAGTTCAGTTCTTTATAACCAGGTGTAGAAAATACATTTACAAGCCTTGTTAACTTTAAGCTGGATATATGTATTTACAATGAATGAAATTACAGTTTTGACTGTGCAGACTTAAATTTCAGGTGGGGTAAATCTGGTTACCTGGTAGATAACTAACTGATTGAAATATCTCTTTATTATAAGATTGTGATGACAAGAAAAAAAGACTATTATAAACAAGTTTAGACATTTAAAATGTTGGCTTGTCTAATAGGAAAATTTAGGGTCTTTGAAATGGTCAGACTGGGTAAATGTCAGATATGCCATGCATTCTTTTCTGATGTATAAGTAGCCAGTTTGTGTGCATTGAGCTAGTACCTGATTTTCTGAAACTTAAGTTATAGATTAGCTCAGCTGGTAAATAGATTAAAAATAGCCAATATATTTAAGCAATTAGAGTAAAACATAAAATTCTTCAATGTATTCCCTCATGGAGATTTAATAAACAGAGTAAAAAAACAAAAAGAAAAGGTAGAGTGTCAGTGTGGATTTTTTTCCGAGTTTGTACACTGACCCACTTAGTTGACAGTGGCTGCTGTTACTGCTGTGACAAAGCTGGATCATCACAACTGGTTTGTAATTCTCAAGCTGCTGTGAAAAATATTTCAGTTAAGATGCTGTTGTAAAAGTAGGCATTCTATCAGATGTGGCATATTCACATTTTTTTTTTTTTTGCAGTCTTTTGCAATATAACCTTCTGGCCCTGCGAATGGTCATAATTGTTATTGCACTTGATCTTGCAGAGCATGTCATCCAAAAAGTATGTAAATTTGCAGTAATGTTTTCACTATAAACCTACACCAATTCACAAACCAAAAGGGAACCTGCAGAAATGTTTGTTGTAAACAATGCACTACAGCAAACTGATTTGCTTAACATAGATTTACATACATAAGGAGTACCCCGGTATGGTGCAGAACAATGTGCACACAGCCTTTGCAGTGCTTCCCAGCAGCATAACCTGCTCTGTACAATATTCAGCTGCTGTATTACCAGATAAAGGAAGATAAGGGGAGGGAAGATGCAGGGTGTGATGGGTGTGTGGCAGATGGCAGAGGCTGTCATTAGTTGAATGAATATGTACTGGTCAGTGGTGTCTGATAAATAAAGCATGAGTAGGAGCGGGCAGTGGCTTGGTTGCTAAATGCTGCATTTAACACATCAGTAGATTTCTGCTGTCTGCATTTTCAAATACTTGAATGGTTTCCATGGAGTAAACCCAGATATTCTGGTTGTCCTAATATTTCTGCTAACACAATAAACTCAATGTGAGTAAAACAGATTAACTAAACACAGATGTAATTCTAAAAGGAACAGCAGATAAAAACTGTCAGATACAGTAATTGATTAAGTTCTAGCTCTTTCGAGGAGTAGAGTGTTCTGCCAGTAGTCATCAGAGAAAATAAGCTTGGTCCTGCAAGCCATATGCATTTTATAGAGTCCCCAAATGGTGAGGAAATGAAAGGCCAACTTCATAAATCTCATTCGCTATTTCCACTTAAAGCATCCAAATCCAATACCACAAGATGTGCCTATTAAAGTATTCTTTACATCTGGGATTCCCTGCCTAAGGCAGCCCAATGTCCGGGCAGTATACTAAAGTCTTAGGTTGCTCTAAGGTATGCTGTATGTCACACGTATACTCCCCACATAGTGTAGGGCATAAATGTGATATCAGGATATACCATCCTTAGAAATTCTTTACTGTGAGTCCAAATGCCGTCTCTCAATTGTCAGTCTGAATGCTTGCATTCCGTTGCTGGTTTCTGAGCCATTGCAGATAACTTTCCTGTTGAGGTTTCTTTTTTTCTTGTCTTTTCGTTGCTTCTAGGGTTTCATATCATCCAAGAAGGGTAAATGCCAGTCTGGGAGACAGATTCCCCATAATGACCACCAAGAACAGTGTTTGTTTTTCCTTGGCGCTTCACACAACCATATGTCCAACTCCTGTTCAATCTGTCAGGCTTTTGTAACAAAAACTCTGCATAGTAGGCTTTCTTCCCTAGCAGTATATTTAGAGAATGATTGACTTATGCTTCTCACCATTGTTACAATGGAGGGAACTTCCCACCCTGAGGGACAGCATCAGGGGGGAAGAAGAAGGTTAAGACACCAAGGCCAGAACCTTTTGCTGTCCAGCCTCTGTCGGAAATTTCTCCTGAGGTTAGTCAGTGCCAGGAGGTTTGCCTGGATTTGTTGTCAAATTCCTCTGCTGTGACCAGGTTGGAGGCCGTTGGGCATCTGACTTTAAGCACGTCCAATGAGGCTTTGCAGATGCCTGTTTGGAATGTTCATGGTTGATTATTTCCAATGGACCTAGGGTGTTCCTCAGATTTTACTTAGGAAAGAAGTCCCTACTACTGTTATCGAATGCTGTCCTGGGTCACAGCCTTTCAAGTTTTACAGGGCAGATGTCCTATTAAAGAAAAACAAATTAAACATGTTTCTCCTGCCTGTAG
The DNA here is from genome assembly GCF_019279795.1 of Protopterus annectens. Classification (NCBI taxonomy): domain Eukaryota; kingdom Metazoa; phylum Chordata; order Ceratodontiformes; family Protopteridae; genus Protopterus; species Protopterus annectens. The sequence continues at coordinate 1,999,980,576 of NC_056741.1, read as the reverse complement.
GGATCCACAGCAGGCATTCACTCAAGGTTTGTTCAGTGCTTTGATGGCATTGAAATCTCCTCATGGGATTACTGTTCCAGTTCCCACTTGGTCCTCTATGTCACTTAAAAGACCCAGTGAACAGTATTCCTCTGAGGAGGAGTAGGATTTTGATGAGAAATCCCTTGCTTACTCTTCTCAAATGCCTTCTCCTTTTGACTGTGGGTCTGAGGAAGAGGAATCTGCCAGTCCTGATACTCCCATTGAAGAGATTTCTTTTGAGAACACAATCTCCAGGAGTTTTTTTAAATGGGATTGTGCTCAGGCCTGTGAGATCCATAAGAGGTACTAAGAGTTGCTGTGGATGGAATCTCCTTAACATTCTGCTATTCTCCTGTTTCAGGCTGCTTTGTTTGGATGTGTTTCCCAATGCCTCGAAAGCTCCTGATTCTCAGCCCCCTGCTCCCAAGAAACATGATAGATTTTATAGAGTGCCTGAGGACTGTAACTTTTTGTACAAGTGTCCTTCTGCTGATCACTCACTGGTGACTGTAGCCTCTGACATGCCCTCTCAGTTGCTTCATTCACCCAAGGTACTGCCATCTGATAAAGACAGCAGAACCATGGAAAGGCTACCATGCTTTTAGGGTTATTAATTATCAGACCCATATGTCCAGATATGTGTTGGCTCTCTTATCTCAGACTTGTCAAGTTATTTCTGATCTTCTAGATTCTGAGAGTAACATTTCTGCTCTTTCCCTGTTAGGGACTTCCTCACAGGTGGTTCATCATTCTGTCAAGTGTAGTTATGATGTAGCAGATGCTTCTTCAAGTCTGCTGCTTTTTGGGTCAGTGATGAGGAGGTATTCTTTGCTTAAGCTTCAACCATTGCCTGATGATATCAAGGCTAAGTTGACAGATGCTCGTCTTGATAATAAACACTTGTTTGGGGAAGCTGCTGCTGATTTGTTAAAGTCTCTTCAGGATAAGTGGAAGACTTTACAGAAACTCAAACATGTCTGTTCCTCCTGTTAATAAATTTTGAGGAAACTATCACAATAAGCCTGCCTTTGTTCAGAGGCACTCTCACCCTCTTCCTAAGAGCATAAAGGGTATCAAGCAGGCTCCTCCTGCTAAGGCTACTCAGTCTTCAGGGACTCAGAAGTCTTCCTTTCAAGATAAACCAGGTGCTGTCTGACTATCCATTTCTTCCCAGTCATGTTCCTCTTTCTCTTCACCTCTCTCTCTCTCTCTCTCTCTTCCTGTTAGGCTTCAAATCATTCAGGATTATTGGGTTCTGTCCATTATGCATCAGAGGTATTCCATGGTGTGGAAATGTCTCCCCCCTTTTATAGGCATTCGTCAGGCCCCTCAGAAACAACTTCCCTTTTTCCCAGAGGTGCTTTGAAACCTTTTGACTCAGGGTACTTTTCAAGAGGTGTCTGTGTCCCAAAGGGGGAGGGGGATTTACTCAAGGATGTTTCTAGTACCCAGAAAAGAGAGTACTTTGAGGCCTATTCTAGACCTCTCTCATTTAAACATTTTTCTGAAGCTGCCCATTTTTTGAATGCTGTCCCTTCAGACTCTGTTCTTTCTTTTGCTTCCTCGTGCTTATACAGTGTTGCTGGATCTCAAGGATGCTTTTCTCCATATGCTGATCCATCCGATTTGCAGGAAGCATTTGCATTTCTCTGTTGCTTTCTAGCATTTTCAGTTCTCTGGTTTGCCCTTTGGCCTTTCTACTACCCCAGTGGTATTCACCAAATGTCTCTCTCCTGTGATCGCTTTTTGCAGGCTTCAGGAGATCCAATGGACAACTTGCTGTATCAGGCATCCTCTCCAGAGATCCTGTTGCAAAATCTTAATTTTGCCATTTCCCTTCTTCAGAGCCTGGGGTTCACAGTAAACTTCAATAAGTCTTCTCTGACTCTTTCTTAGGATCATGTTTTTCTGGGTTGCAGGATTCAGATGGTGCCTATGCTGGCATCTCTGCCTCCTCCTCCTCCTCCCAAGACCTTAACTCTCATTTCCTTCTTGCAAACTCTTCTTCATCTGTCCTCCATTATAATCAAGGAGTTTCCGACAGCTCTGGGTTTCATGGCATCCAGCATGCCTATGCTCTGTCTGACCAAACTCCACATGAGTAAGTTTCAGTGGTTCCTGAAGTCAGTTTTCTTTCAACATGCACAGGATTCAGACGATGCCTATGCTGGCATCTCTGCCTCGTCCTCCTCCTCCCAAGACCTTAACTCTCATTTCCTTCTTGAAAGCTCTTCTTCCTCTGGCCTCCATTACAGTCAAGGAGTTTCTGACAGCTCTGGGTTTCATGGCATCCAGCATCTTTATGCTCTGTCTGGCCAAACTCCACATGAGAAAGTTTCAGTGGTTCCTGAAGTTAGTTTTGCTTCAACATGCACATTTTCTAGAACTTGTAGTTCCTCTTATTCCTTGTCTCAAAAAGGAAATTCTCTGGTGGATCCGGCAATTGTCTCTAAATCCAGGGCTCCCTTTTCTTCCCCCTCTTCCTTCTCAGGAACTATTCACAGATGCTTAAGACGTGGGATAGGGAGCAGCTTTTGGCTCCCTAAAGGTGCAGGGGGTGTGGTCTCCTCTTCAACAGAAGCAGCATGTCAATGTAAAAGAGATGAGAGCCCTTCTGTTGTCTATTCAGGCTTTTCATCCTCTTTTCTCTCCAGGACCTCTCTGAAAGTATTTACAGACAATACCACAGTGATGTAGTATATAAACAATTGTGGGGGGGCAAGATCTTACCTTCTTTGCCGGTTGACACTCCTGGTATGCGATCTTGCTGTCCAGTATCAAGTGACTCTTCAGGCAGTTTACATTCCCTCAGGTCAAAACATTGTGGCAGACACTCTGAGCAGGTCCTTAAACTCAATTCCATGAATGTATGATTCACAGGGATGTGTTTTTGGACATTTCCACCATTGGGATACTCCACAAGTAGATCTATTTACCTCCCCTCTGAACAGAAAGTTCCCTCTATTTTGTGCCAGAGTCCGCAGTCCTCTGGTGAGGAAGCTGGATGCCTTCTCTTTTTCTTGGAAGGGGATGTTTCTTTATGCTTTCCCTCCCCTTCCCCTCATTCCAAAAGTCCTGTTCCTCCTCCCTGGGATCTTAATTTTGTTTTGAAGAAATGAGTCAGGCTCCTTTTCAGCCTGTTCCTTCAACTTCCTTGACACATTGTTCTTGGAAGATTGTTCTTTTGTTAGCCCTTACTTCCGCCAGATGGGTGTCTGACCTTCAAGCCATTCTGGCTTGTTCCACTTTTTTGGTGTTTCATAAGGTCTTTTGTCTACTAATCCTTCTTTTATGCCCAACGTGGTTAATGAGTTGTCACTTAATCAGTCTATTCAAATTTTATTTGGTTAAGACTAGTCTATTAGAAAATCTAATAAATTGTTTGTTTTCATCCTAGGTCCCTAGGATTAGCTGTATCCAAGCAAACTATTTCTTCTTGGATCTAAAGCTACTTCCTTTTTTTATTATTTTCTTAGTAAGAGCCTTCCTTCTTCTGTAAAGGCTCATTCTACTAGAGCTGTGGCTTCTTATGGTACTTTTTTCAAGGATTTAGATACTAATTCTATTCATGGGGCAGCTACCTGGACATCTGTGCATACTTTTACCAAGCACTACAAGTTGGATAGAATGTCCGGATCTAGAACTCGTTCTGCTAGGGCAATCCTGCATGTCTTTCTAGAGGGCTATGCTGGTTCTGCCTCCTCCCAACTTTTTTCTTGAGCTTTGGCACTCTCCCAGACATAAAGAATACTGTAACAGTGACATGAAAGGACACAGTACAGTTGTGTAAAATCTTACCATAACAGTAGATGTTCTTTCCTTCACTGTTGCAGTATTCACATTCTCAGTATGGTACATTTGGATGCCACCTTTATGCCCTATGCTATGCAAGGATCATACATGTGTGATGTACAGTGTACCTGAAAGCAACCTAAGGCTTTGGTGTACTGGCCAGACATCAGGCTGCCCTAGGCCAGGAACCCCTGATGCAAAGAATGCTACAACAGTTAAGGAAAGAACATCTACTGTTATGGTAAGATTTTACACAATTGTACTTTTCGCTTGTCTTGAAATCTGCAGTTTAAAAAGCAGAAAAATATTTTGGGCTTAATTAATTCGCCAGCAAAACATATTTAACACATGGAAACTTAAGAGATACATTGCAAAAGGTAATTTTTGAATCTAATGAATGAATTAGAAAAAAAAAACTTTATTTGCAATCAGACCATGAGAGAAAATCTGAATGTTCATTCTGGAATGAACAAATCTACAAAGTATAAAGGTATTCAAAATCAATTGTTACTGGAATGTCAAAGCACTTCATTTTTTCAATGCTGTACGTTTCAGTGTGGAATAGTTCACTGAAGACAACAGATGTTAATGACTAATACAAAATTGTTTTATTGCTTTGTCACAATATTTCTTATTACTTATCTTTCATTTTTGCATCAGGCAGAACACCATTACTGTTGTATTTGAATTCTGTTGTTGAAGTAATTTGACTGGCAGGACACTGTAGTGATGAAAATCAGATGAGTATTCAGAAAGTCCTATTCTTCTCAGCAGTGACATATCACTGGTTTTCTGTTTTTTGTTCAGATCTTTAGCCAACTGTGGCAATGGATAAACTTTTTTTTTTAATTTTCGATTCACAACAGCTTATGTTTTATACAATTTTAATTTATGTTGCACTTTCTGGTCCTTTCAGATTTTTAACTTTTGGCAACATTCTTTTTTAATATTTAGCAGATGGTTACAGCTGAATTTCAGCACAATGCTATGATATAATGGCTTTCCGAATCATTTTCCATAATGTAATTATGGTTCTGTATTTTTTAGAATAATGTTCATCATTACAGGAGATTCACAGTGAATTCTAGTGCTGGGGGTTAGAAACAAGACATGTCTATAATTCATAATAGTGTTTCATTTGAAAAAAGAGATTGCAAATGATATGAACATATATATATATATATATATATATTTAAAAATATTTAAGAACATGTTGTTGTGTTTAAAGATTTGTGAACAGATATCTAGATAAGACAATAAAAACACTTCATTTACTGTCCTCTTTCTGTTGTTGCATTTTATCCATTCACTAAAGAAATTGTAGTAAGGAACTTGTGTAGTTGGATACAAGTAAAATTCAACGAATTCCAGTGAGTACACATGAGCTCATTACAGAATATATTTTATGACAGTGTGGTACCAGGCAAGAGATACCAATATTCTAGACAGTACATATAACTGATTTCAAGCATTTACTCTTGAAGTCCTAAACAGCAGTTTAATAATTTCCATTTGAGTTTGTGTTTGTCTATATGTATGTATATATATATATATATATATATATATATATATATATATATATATATATTAGAACATCAACTAGCTAAAAGGTCTACATTCATAACATCAATCCTATAACATCAAAAAGAAACAGCAGTGAAGTTCCATATAGAATGGAGCATTGCATGGTTCAAATGAGTGATTGTGCTGGATTGCAGTACAGCTGGGATTGTTGTTTTGCCAATTCTCAGCTGTGATGTGATCTCAAAGTGCATGGGGTATGGAGGGTGCAGACTCAAAATGGGTGGTGAAGGGGGGGGGGCTTGATCTCTGCAAAAATGTGTTGTCGATGCTCCAGTTTTAAAGTATATGGCACTTTGATGTTATGTCTTTTCAATGCTGTAGGATCGACATTATCATTTTTGAGCTTTTGGCTAGATCCATGTGTGGGCGTGTGTGTGTGTGTGTGTGTGTGTATATATATATATATATATATATATATATATATATATATATATATATATATAGATAGATAGATACAGACTGTGCATGACATGGGATGCTGAATAGCAAAGAGATCACAAACACATGGACATGTAACTGTGGAGCAGTTATGTATAAAATACTAGAATATGGAGATGCAGTGTGACAACTGGCAGACTCTATCACTGCACTGTAACTTCATCACAGCAGTGATCCTGCAAAGGTTCTATCTCTCAGGACAGCTGAAGACACTGATGTGGTTTCCCATACACAAACTGCTTCTGAATTGCATATCCTAAGATGTAGCACAAAATTATAGTCATGCCCTAACTCTAAATGTAGATTTGGGCAATAATGACAGGAATTTGCACCATGCACTGACTGTCAGACATCATCTACACTGTTAGATCTGCACTGGTTACCATCTGTGTATCCATTGCAGAGTGTTTAGACTGCTACAGCTAAGGTTGCATGTGCAGAGGGCACACATTGCTTCCTTGCATTTTTCTGATATAGTCTACCTATGTGGGGGCTGTTGACATGTTTAATAATCCATTAGTACCCAGAGATACACCAGTGGCATTGTGCTGCTCCAATTCTGCACAGTTTGATTGTCACTAGCTTACACTGTGTATCTTAACTTTTATTTCTGTCTTTAACAGCCACAGCAAATTTCTGTCTCAGGATAATTGTTTGCCTTAGTTGGGCCCCATGTGAAGAGTAGACAGTTTGAACAGGCTTAGTTAGATGGTCTTCTACTAACATGGGGGCATGGCCAGTTCACATATTTTCCACACACAATTCCCTAGCCACCCCCTGGATCCACACACTTATTCCCACTGCTCTCCTCACCCTTTTTAATGACATCACAAACCAGTTTAAAGACATAGCAACATATTAGGACAATTTCCTAGTTCTCACCCATCTCATGCCATCAATACAATACTATTAATTTTCTCTTCCCCACTCATTCACTCACTCATTTAATATACAGTAGCATTCACTACAATACTTATGATATTGTCTTTCCCACACTGTCACTCAATGACTGTAGAATAAATATCCATCTCTACTTTCCTTAGGGTAAAGAGGGGTGCACTAGTACAATCTAAAAACCTACTCCTTCCTTTTCCAGCTCACCTATTAACACCTCTACACCACCTTAATACATCAAATTCACTTTTATTTCTGACTTCACACCAACTCTTACCCCTTTTCTGTCTTGACCACCTTATTTTTATTCATATCTAATACTGCATATTTCTATCTTTGATTCTAAACTCTTTCTCAATTTTTATCCATCACACTTACTAAGCTTATGACTCTTAACAGTCCCTAACATCACTCTAACTCCTGTATACCTTTGTCCCTAACTTTATAACGTTTTAGGCTGTCCATCTCATCATAAGTAAATATGGTATTCCATAGCTTAGCAACTCTTCTACTTCTACTACAAGCTCTCTTTACAACAACTAAACTGCTCTTACATGCAGCATTTTCTCACCTACCATAAGTCTCCATTTAAACTATTCTACCCAAAATTATTCACCAAAAATTGCTCTAAAGCTATTTAGCAACTCACATACTCTTCACTTTAAATATAAAATTAGTACCATTCCTCACCACCATTCCAGAACAAATCAAACAATAAAAATACAAGTTCTTATAATAAAGCCACTTCACTGCCTCCAGTACTCTGCCTCAGTGGCATTTCAAGTAATCTGCTAAGGTAACCCAGTACTGGTTAGCTTTTAAAACCTCAGTCTCCCTTCCCTCTCGCTTTATGTTTCCATTAATTGGCTGAACATATTTTGAGAGGGAAATATACAGCTGCCACAGGAAATGTTTGTTCAGTCTTTTTCTGCCATTGAGAAAAGAAAGTCCTATGATTCTTCACAGGATCCAGTGCTGATATTTCCAGCGTATTGTTCAGATAAGCCACATTTGGGGATCCCTTTCTTCTCATCTTATTATTAGATTGACAATTGTCTAATTATTCTATGCTCCATTATTTCAGTGTTTTATTTCTGCCAGTGTTCACAGTAATTCATGTTAGAATTTCTGCTTGTAGCAGCATTTATTTGGGTTCTGTCTTTGACAAATGCTTGTTTTTACTGTTTCTAAGAATACTTTCCATATGTTTCTCAGTGGTGCGGTGTGTTTATGTGTGCTGTTAGACACCAGAAGCTATCTCTTGCAGTCAGACTATTACTCTGCCATATATTTAGCTTTTAACAGGAACATTTTTCAGCATGTATACATTCTTTACTATATGCAAGACTTCGCTATATGTGTTTTTAATATCTGATCATGATTTTAATGAGAATGGAATTTTTTGAATGTACTGTGGAGATTTCATTCTCTCTGACAAGATTAAATTGCTACTAAACATTACTGTTTGACAGTTTAATATGGTTAAGTGTGTGGACCCATTTTTTAACATTGGTTTGTCACATTTGGTTGTTTTTGTGATTGGACTTTTTTTATAGGAAATTCTTTAACTTCTGCCAGTTGTAAAATAATTCTGAACACATTTCAATTTTTTGTGATAATAACACAGTTTGGCAGAGTTTAGTTTTGTGCGACCATATTTATTCCTTGAAACTTTAAGTGCTTATTGTGATATGTTATCCATTACTGTCAGTTTATTATTCTGGCTGGTGTTCTCTCCTGTGACTTGATGGATCCTAGCTCTGGTAATCCCCATCAAATCTAGTGGTACCCAGAAAGAACAAACAAAATAGAAATATGCTGTAGCCTATGGTCAGTGATTTGGTCAAGGCCACTGCTTGGCCTATAGACCACTTACCTTTTGCTGTGTCTCCCTCTGGTGTAGCTTTGAATGTCACTGCAGAACTGTGGGTTAGACACATCCTCTGGGGCTGTTCCAGAACCTGGCAGAGTAGAAGTCCAGGCTAAGGTACCCCTTATTTGAAATAATACTCTGCCCCTCAACATTTTATCTACTAGTTAAGTTCACAGAAAAGCAAAACAAAAGCTTCATCATACAGCCGATAATCAGATTATAGCTTTTAAGAAGGCTGATGTTGTTTCAATGGCTAAGAGTATTCTACAGAGAGCTAATTCTGGTGGTTGTGTGAAATACATGGCTTTAGTACTAATTTGGCTACAGACATTTCCGTTGTTTCATAGAATGATGAGGAATCTGATGAGGGCAACTGTGTTTTTCCAGTTGACACTGAGTCCAGACAGTTTGATTCTTTGGAAGGTGAACCTGAGTATGAGTCCAAATAAGTGCTCACTTTTCCTCATATGATTGCCTGTTTTACTGATGTTTTTGCGTGGGACTAGTCAGAAAATACCCAGAGCTAGGTAGAATATTTGCCTTATAGAGCACAACGCGCTCAATTCTGTGTCTGTCCACCTGTCCACCTTTCTTACTGGCCTTGGAAGATGTTTATAAAGCTGCCTGCAGGATACTACTATCTATCTATCTATCTACTGCTAGAATAGATAGATAGATAGATAGATAGATAGATAGATAGATAGATAGATAGATAGATAGATAGATAGATAGATAGATAGATACTACTATCTATTCTAGCAGTACCTAAAACAGATCAGAGAAAATATAGGGTCTTCTCAGATATGACAGGTCTTTCTTTCTCATTGGACTTTTGATCCAGCTATGGTGTCTCCAGCTGCCTGCTCAGATAAAAAAGTTCAGGCTTCATCTAATCCAATGCCATGTGATAAACAGAGAAAATGGTTAGATCTTCACAGTAAAAAGATGTTTCTTTCTAACAATCCAACCTTTAGAATGTGAAATATATCTGGGAATTTATTTTACAGTGTGCATACAGTTTGGGTGATTTTGCTGCATCCTTAACTGCGGAACAAAAGTCTCCTATGAATGAAATTGTTTCTTAATTTGGCGCAGTTCTCAATGCATGTCTTAAGAGGTGTGCTTGATTGTACACATACTATCTCAAGAAATGCTGCTGCTTTTGTATTGAGGCAGTATCCTTGGTTACATAATCAGAACTTCACTGATGATTTAAAAGCATAAACTTTGAATGCACCTTTAAGTTCTGAATTTGTGTTCTGGCCCTCTGTTACATAGATTATTAAACAGTGGGATGATAGAGGCAAATTAATGCAAATGGTATCTATGTTTCATGTACCCAAGTTCTTCTCAAGCAAGATGTCTTCCTTTAAGGAACAGCGCAAACAAAAATTTTACCCAAGCAAAAGTCATGGATCCAAAAGGAAACGGCAGGAGGATAATTCTTTGAAACCAAACAAGATGGGTTTATTTCTGAAAAAGGATCAGGCATCTACAAAGAACTGACTATACCAAGTCACAGAGCAACCTCCAACTCCCACCCCACCTGTACTTCAATTCCTCCTTTACCCAAGCTTTCTCTCAGTCCTATGGCCTGGCCACTGATTGGCACAGACAAATGGGTTTTGAAAATAATTCAGAGAGGGTATACTTGACAAGAGTCCACTATGAAATCTTGATATCCCGCAATCTTCACTGTCAAAATCCTGAGTCCAGAATTTCGAGATTGTGGCATCTTGAAATCGTAAAAAAAAAAAAAAAAAAAAAAGATGACAGCATTTAAAAACATGTTTTGCAGGGGGGCTTCCCCACACCCCCTGTAAATTAAATATAGTAACTCCGAGATCGCACTACAGTGAAGAGAATGGAATGTTCCCATTCCATACTGTATAGCAATCTACATTACCGTTCTCTTCACTGTACACTAATCTTAGAATTAGTATATTTAGGTTGCAGGGGGTGTGGTGGGTGCAGGAGGGCTTGCCCCACTGCAAAAACATATTTTTTTAATGTTGCCATCCTTTTTTTTATTTATTTATTTTTTTTACAATTTTGAGACTCCACAATCTCACCATTATGGACTCGGGATTTTGATAGTTGAGATTGTGGGTTCCTGAGATTTAGAAGTGAATCCCTTGACATTGGGTAGAAAATCATCCACTTTTCAGGGAAATTCCATCACACCAACCAGACCATGCAGACCTGTTTTCTCCAGGACTCTGTTATATTGTAGAAGCAGGCATACTAGAACCAGTGTCTGTAATATACAAAGGCAAATTATTTTTTTCAAGAATCCCTTTGGTACCAAAAATGAAGCACTCATAAAGACCACACCTTCATCTGTCCTTTCTAAACACCTTTGTAAAAGTTCTAAAATTCAAAATGGTCACCTTACTATCAGCCTTAATGTTTCTTCCAGACTATTGTTTCATGGTGATTCTAGATCTCAAGGATGCATATCATCATATTCCTGTTGCTCCAATTTTCAGGAAGTTTTTAAGATTTACTGTGCCTAGATCATATTATCAGTTTTCTGCATTAACCTATGGGCTACTAGCTGCATTTTGAATGTTTACAAAGTGTCTAGCCCCAGTGGTTGCCTACTGCAGGGCCCTAGGCATCCACATTTTCCTTATTTAGTCGACTTGCTGATTTGTGCCGATTCTTTATCCAGTGGTTGGAGTCCTTAGACAAGGCCACATCCCTCCTTTACCACCTGGGTTACAAATTGAACCTTCAAAAGTCCTTCTTCAAACCCTATCTATGAATTGTTTTCCTGGGGTGTTGGATAGACACAGTAAAAAAAATAACCTCCCTGACAAAAGACAAATTTCAGACTCATAGAGGCATTTTCTTGGATTCCACTTTTCTAATTGTGATCTTAGGAAGATAATTCCTCAAAATTCTAGGCCTCGTGGCATCAATGATCCTCATGATGCCACTAGCCAGACTACATATGAAAAATTCAATGGGCTTTGAAGAATTGTTGCACCAAGCACTTTTATCCTTTGTATTTCCAGATTCTGGTACTGGGACTTATGAAATAGGAACTGCAATAGTGGTGGAATACAGGGCTCTATATCTCTTAAAATATCTTAGTCGTCCAATCTGTCTGGGCTGACTCTTCAGATTTTACAAGGGGAGCAATGTTCATGGGAGTTCAAGTGCAAGGCTTGTGGGGTCCTCAGGACATGCCAAAACACACAAACGTAAAAGACATGTTACCAATGATTCGTGCCTTAAAGGTTCTTCACTATTTATTGACTCCAGGTCCTCTTCTGGTGAACCAGACAACGCCAAAGTGATGTGGTACCTGAGCAAGCAAAGGAGTACAAAGTCATACCCAATTTGGCCATTGGCAATGATGGCCTGGGAGTTGACTCTGCAGCATCCTCTGACTCTTCAGGCCTCATACATTCCATCAAAACATAACACAGTGAGAGACAGGCTAAGCAGATCCTGGACAGATATTCAGGAATGGAAGCTCCATGTAAAAATCTTTAAAGACTTGATCTAGATTTGGGAATACTTCAAGTTGATCTGTTTACTCCTTTCAGAACAGACAACTGAAAAATTCTGTTCAAGACATCCTTACAGCCATGCTTGGAAGATAACATTCTATCACTCTCATGGTCAGGAATGTTCCTGTATGTACTTCTACCCTTTCCAATAATTCTTAAGGTACTTCTGAAGATTTGTAAAGAATTACCAAAGATCATTGTGGCAACCTCATTTTGACCCAGTCAAAGTTGGTTTTCCATTTTAATAGAATTGTCCAAGGGGAATTACCACAAGATTCCACAAAGACTGGATCTGCTAACACAGCATTGGGATGAATTGTACACCCCAGCTTAAAATGGTTTACTATTAAATGTCTGAAGTGCCTGTGCTCGACCGGCATGTGATCAAAAGACACTATTCAAATTGGCAGAATACTAAACCAAAATACATCGACTACACTACAATGAATGGGTAGTATAGTTCAAGCATCTGATTCAGCATTGTGCATTGAGACTGCAGTTCAGTGAGGAACAGGGAATTAGCCCATTTCTTCACTGTAGTGCAATCTCAGAGTTGGCATATTTAGTTTGCAGGGTGGTGTTGGGCACAGCCCCCCACATGGGGTGTGCAGGGGGGTGTAGCCCCCCCCCCTGCAAAATTGTACAGTTAATGTACTGTTGACTGTAGAGTGTAATGGTACATTAAGATGCATAGCATGGGTGGATGACGTCACCTCCTGCTATGTCAAATACATCGAACTACCAATGTCAATGTATTCATTTTCGCCATGGCTGCTGTTTCAAAGTTCTGAATTCCGACAAATGCAGTTTCAGAATTTCAGTAGTTAAATCTCTTAGAATAATTGTGACTAATAGTCTGTATGATTCTATTGTGATACCTTATAGGCACTTGTTCAATGTGTATATGCAGCAGGTATTTAAAGAGTCAAGAAAACCTGTAACAAGAAAATCTTACATTTATGAGTAGAAAAGGTTTTCCATTTGGTGCTTAGCCAATAACAGACATCCTAAAAATGGTTTTGACCCCTTTGGTTTCAAAATATTTGTGTGAGCTACTTAGAGATCATTTGTCATACACTTATATCAAAGTGCATTTTGTGGCCATCTCAGCTTGCTGCTAATGGATCCCTCCATTTTGCCTCTTTTTGTGGTCAAACAGTTTATAAAAGGAGTGTTGCATATGACACCCCCTCAAAAGCAAATTCCTCCTCCTCCTCCCTGATATGTCATCTTTGTTCTTGAAAAATTGACCTTCCTTCCTTTTGAACCTGCCTCTCAGGCTGATTTATGTTTCACTAATTGAAAGGCTGTTTTACTCATTGCACTGACATATATAAGGTAAGTCACTGAACTGCAAGTTCTCATAGTCGGCCATCCCTACCTCATTTCACACAATTATAGGGTGGTGTTACAGGCTAATCCATCATACATGCATAAAGTTTTTTTCTTAATTCACCTTGAATCAAGTCAACATTTCTCCCAGTGTTCCATCCTCATCCAGTAAACAAGGACAAAACATTATACATACCTTGGATATGCACAGGCATGTCAGGCACTACTTTGGCAAAACTAATTTAGGAATGATGAACAGCTGTTTCTCTCCTATACATGGCATAAGAAAGCTCAACCTGTCTCTAAGCAAACTGTCACAAAATGTTTTTTGTCTGCTCTGTCTCCTCCAGGCAGGGTTAAGGCACACTAGACTAGGCTTTTATTCTCTTTGATGGCGTATTGGAAAGGGGTGTACTGTAGAAGCATTCTAGAGGAAGCAACCTGATTTTGTTTTCATACCTTCACACACTACTACAACATAACACTCAGTCTGTCATCTAGACAAAGCCACAAACAATGGGGGACAAGAGCCCAAAAATAAGGGCACTTTTTAAATATTGCTCTTACAAACTTAGAAAGTTGATAGAATAACAGGTTTGCATTGGCATGGATTTTCTGAAGGATGTGAAGCCTGAAAATCAAATGTCTGCCATTATTTTCTGACTTCAGTCCTTAATGATTCACCAGTGATTTGCAAGAAAACTACAATTTTATGAGCAATGGACCAAAAATATTACTCAAAAATTTCAACATTCCACAAAAATCTGGACAGTTGAGAACTATGTTCTACAAACTGGATTCCTTTTCAAACACCAGAGAAGGCTTTGCTGGGAACATTCTCCAGGGTTTCCTGGATATTTATCCTTCCACCTCCCAGGTAGGGTAAACTATGAGTATCTACCACAATGCCACTGAGGCAGTGGGAATGATGGCAGCAGCCACCTGCCATCCCCCAGATTGTGCATTCTTTGGATGGGTTTCACATTCTTTCATTCAGTAATTTCAGGATTTGAGTATTATATGGTATTGTGATCAGCTGCAAATTTACTCCTGTTAGATGATTCTGGCTTCAAGTACTTTCCTCAATTTCTTTGTGGAAGCAAAGAAGCCTAAACACTGACTTCCTGCTACAGCTGTAGGCATTCCTCTCAGAATATGCACAACCTATCAGTTGTCACGGAAATAGAGAAGAAAAGGAGTCTGAGCTTTTGAAATCTCACCAATACTAGTTACCTTGACAGATAATCAAAACTACCACAGAGACAGTGATAACTATGAACACCTACTGTTAGAGGTAAGCAGGACTTTACACAACTGTACTTGCTTCAGCAGTTTTAAACTATGTGATGATATACACCCTAGCCCAGGTTCTCCTTCTGTCTCTAACCCCCCTCTCACCTACACAGCCCCTCTTGTCACCTCTAACACTTCCAAACAAATAAACTTTTCCTCCATAAATATCTGTAGCATTTGTAATAAAAATGACTGAACACCTCACCTGGATCTCTGATTATACACTGGATATTGTTGCCTTCACTGAATCATGGCTAAAACTTCATATACAAATTCAGAAAATTCTTCTCTCAGGATTCAGCATCATTAGAGCTGACAACAAAAAAGGTGATGGGGTAGCTATCCTCCCACCTTAACGCATATGAAGTCTCTCCTCTAACAAAAACTTTTCCCATATTCAATAATTCAGAGCTACTTGTTCTCTACATAAAATTAATGACTATAAACTCCTTTGTCTAATTGTTCTATATATTGCCCCCCCAACAATATATCTACCCTTGACGACATTCCTTTTCTAAATCGCATACAATATTGCCAATGAAACAGTCATCCTAGCTGATGACAGTATCAGCTGGAATACTTTTATTTCTAACTATCCCCTCTTCTAGCACCAATCTTCATGGCTACAAACAACTTATCACTTCTCCTACTTGTTATAACAAATCCCTGAACACTAGTCCCATTCTTGTTTGGATTCTGGTCTCTGATCCTTGCATCTACACTACATCAGGAAACCTTTCTGCACTCCTTAGTGGTCACTGTTAGAGACAAGGCATGGACATAGTGACAGAAACTTAAAACTCCACAAAACCTACAACGCTTTAAAGAGCTTCATAGCCTTACCAGCAAGCTAGTCAATCTTGATAAGAAACAATACTATTCTGACTTACAAAATAGCAATATATATATATATATATATATATATATATATATATATATATATATATATATATATATATAAAACTCCCCCAGAATTCTGGTCATTGCTCAAACAAATTTTGCTCCCAGAAACTAACAATGTCCTTAACCCTTGTCCCAATGACTGCCCCATAGAAACTTTTTAGCCATTAATTTAGTGTAGTCATTTTCTTTTAGTTTTCAGTTTTTTGACTAAGATCAAGTGACGGTTTTCCTTTATTTTTAAATTTTATCCATTCATAGGTTCATAGGTGTTTACTAGGCTAATGACCACAAGGGCCATTTTAAGCCTAGCCATGCATCCCAAATTTTTGACAAGTTCTGATACCCATGATAAATGTAAGCAAGGGTTTGGGAGATGAACCATTTACAGATTACCTGTGTCCATTAGAGACATAGGTGTCAATCCACGGTCTATGTCAAATCATCGAATGCTTAAAAAAGCAAATGATGATTTATCTAACCCATGTAAGTGAAAGCTTACAATCTTGAATGCTTAGAACAGTGATTTTTTTCCAAGGGAAAAAAAAATCTCTGTTCCACAAAACAAAAAAAAAAAAAATTAAAACATTACATAAACTGGAAGGCTTCACCCCCCACAACCCCCCAACTTAAATATACCAATTCCGAGATCACACTACAGTCACAAAAATGGCAAAGTAATGGAAGCGGCCAAGTGATTTCTTTCCCAGGGAAAGAATTTGCTTATATGCTGTTTCGCTATTTTGCCTTTTCGTGCTTTCAAGTTCGATCAAGACCCATTCAAAAGAATGTTACTTCGATCATGTAATAGCAACCCACCAAACCAGGGATGAATTTCCTGTTTCCCATCCAATTTTTCAAGTTGAACTTGAATTGGGTTAGGGAGGAACTCTGCTTCACAAGGATGGGGAGCATGTGCCATAGATGTGGTAGCCTCTGCGATACATACCTATCTCTCCAGCAGGACCAATTTATATCACAGGCAAGGTTTAAGTCTTTAGAATGGGTAATTTTGGTGCTGTTTGTTTTGTGGATATGCAGGAGGTCCATCAGAGTGGGGTATGACAATGCCCTATATGCCAGGCATAGATCTCCTCTCAAAAGCCTATAAGAGACAGAATACAGAGATAGGGCCTTCAGGAGGTCTGCATAGGATATTTTACTTATGCCCTGTATTATTTTATGAGGAACCTCTGTGGACGTTCCAGATGTTGGATATGCCTGGTTAGGTACATACCAAAGGGGTCATTGTATTCAATGTCAGGTGTGATGAATGTCAAATACAGTGGAACAATGACTTCCTTGGACTTAGATGCCATAACATTGTTTATAAGTTGTGCAATATAGAATGATTTCCACACCACTGTAGACACATGGCAGTCAAAGGCTAGACTGCTATCTATGTGTGCCCCTAAGTCCCTGACTACTGGGTCAAGTCTAAGGGGTGTGTTGGCAATATGATATTTACCAGAGATGGGTGACTTCCCAAAGGATACTATTATACATTTCTTGGCATTTAGTTTTATTCCATGGCTCTGACATCAGTTGTTTGTCTGCATGAGCCCCTCCTGGAGAACATTTGTGTCAGTGTGAGATTCAATGACAGCTCCTAATTTGCAACCATCTGCAAATTTAGTCAGCCAGCGACCACTAACATTGGCCTTGACTTCTGAGAAGTAAATGCCAAAAAGGAGTGGTCCACGGACTGATCCCTGAGGGACTCCACTTCTTACTGGCCTCTTTGTAGAGGTGGACTCCCCAATTCTAACTTCCTGAGTCCTGTCTATGAGTCAGTTGGTTATCCACCGGTTGACATACTGGTTTATACCTAACCTCTTGAGTTTGTTAACAATGCCCAAGTGGGGTATTAATTTCATTTATTTAAAAGAGTGGCAGCTCTAGGTTACTTTTCCTTCTGAGGCCCAGTATGGGCAAAGTAACTAGCTGATGAGGCATGCAAAGACCAAAAAAATCAATGGCAGGCTTAGGTGAAATGGCACCCTACGTTAAAGGCTCCATGTTGTGTCTCTCAATGCCCACTATCTCTCTCTCTCTCTCTCTCTGTTTCTTTCTCTCTCCCCCTCTCCTGTGCACATTTTCTGGTGCCACTCTGCTTTTTGTCACCCCACATTTTGTCTTCCTCTTCATTTTTTCATGAATCCTTTCCACACACTAAAAATGGCAAGGACTATACTATAATAACTGTGAAGGAAGTTAATAATATAAGATGCTGGTCTGGCTGATTAGTAGCTCTCAGATTCCGTGGGCTTTCTGGATGCTTATGAGGTTCATTTTAGAGTTTTTTCTTTAACAAAATTTATAAGACTTTAAGTAACACTTAGTATGACAACAAGTTATTTGTGATCTGTGTACAGAGGGTTATGAGTGGGTTATCAATCATGATAAAAAAGAAGTAAAAAAAAACACACTGAGTCACAAAAAAATATAAAGTAAGCACTTTTGTTTACTTATAATCAGCAAACTTCATCAGTCTGATGAAGTTTGCTGATTATAAGTAAACAAAAGAGCTTACTTTATATTTTTTCGTGACTCAGTGTGGTTTTTTACTTCTTTTTTATCAGTTCTTAGTTTGTTTTTTATTTGATTCGTGGGTTATCAATCATAACCATCTTATTATGTTCTCTAGACATAGATGCCAAATATTTAACCACAAGAGCAATGTTTGAGAGACAAATCTTGGCATCCATGTCAAGAATACATAATTAAGAGTTATCATGGGAAACTTGATCATAATTCTTTGCTGTGCATGGAGCTTTACCTGTGCCATATACTGCTGATTAAGAAGTAAGTGTTTTAAAGGGTTTCTTTGCAGTAAAGCATTTAGTGAGTGCTATAAGAAAGATAATGTAACTCAGTTTATGTTTACGCTCACCTTCCATATTTACACTCGCCTTCCATGCCTATCAACTGCTTAGATATACACAGCATATCCAGATTTTTGGCTCATATATTTGGTCTACTCATCATGAAGTCTGTGATTTTTTAACAAATCACTGAGGACCGATGTCACTAAATAATGATGTACATTTGCATTTTAGACTTCATATTCTTCAGAAAATACAGGCAAACACAAATCCTATTATTGTAGCAACTTTTTAGATTTATAAGAGGAAGTCAGGATCCCATTACTAGTATGGACACCAGGGAGAAAAAAATCTTTTGTGCTGTTTGTTAATCAGTACTGGCATATTTGACTGCCTAACACTAGACCCAACCTTAACAAAGTAAGCAGGGGGTGCTTAACATTTGTTAAGATCAGGTCTTATGCTATAGTAGCGCTTAACTGATTTGTCTTTTTCCTGATTATGGAGTATAATCACCACTCTCCATTCACTACATAAAGATTATAGCATTAAAGATGTTAGAAAGTTAGACAATGCCAGTGTTAGAAAAATATTCATTTTGTATATGTCTAATGCTTATTAGAAGCTAAAAGGGTTAGCACATTTTCATTCTATTTTATGTACAAGCTTAATTCTGTATGAAATTATAAGATGATTTTTCAAACCACAGTATGCTTTCTGAAACTGCAAGATGCATCCTGACCTAGTATTTGCTAGAACAGCAAAATTCATGTTTACTTTTGGAAATGTACTGAGAAGCAGGTGATTATCTGCTAGGTCAGGAAAATGTATGAATAGTGTATGAATAGAACAATATTGTTTTCTTTCTTATGATTGAATATGAACAATCAGCTCCGTTCTTGTTATGGGAACATGCACAGCTGCAAAAAAGAAGAGATACATGAAACAAAAGACTGCTTGAAGAATCTGTACTTGCTTTGTGCTCAAATTAGCTATAGTACCTTGAATGGTAACATAACATAGTGGGAAGCTGTATCTAACTGGT
Source organism: Protopterus annectens (assembly GCF_019279795.1). Classification (NCBI taxonomy): domain Eukaryota; kingdom Metazoa; phylum Chordata; order Ceratodontiformes; family Protopteridae; genus Protopterus; species Protopterus annectens. Next base: position 1,999,961,058 of record NC_056741.1, on the reverse strand, counting down.
GGTCACCAAGGCCACGTTGTTTTTCTTAGGAAGTTTTCAAAAAATTGATAGTGCAAGCAGAAAATCATGAACAAACAGCTGCTATGTAATGATGATGTTAAAACTTGTGATCTGTTACGTCAGCTTGGTAGGCAATGTCTTATTAGAAAATATATAAAAATGACTGCACTTCCTGATTCTGGTTAGACAAACTCTGTATTAGCACGTTTTTGTCTACTTGCTGCAAGATTAAAGTGCCTTAACCTGAACCTACTGTGTATTGATCATTTTTAAAGTTTATTTTTCCTATGACAGATTGGTCCTTCGAGCCGGAAATCTCTCACTCTAGCTCAAGTCAGATGGGCCCGGTGGCATGAAACTGTACGGGGAAGAGACCACATCGGTTCTTCTGCTCTGAAAAGACCTCTGACTGATTTGTCATTCAAAAGAGGCCAGCCACTGTTTCTGATCTGTGATTGGAGGACGAGTAAACAGTTCTGGTGAGACGGTCAATCACGGAGGCTCAGGTAAGGAGGATTTTACCTTTTCTTTGTTTCAGATCATGGACCTGTTACAGTATTTGTTTTTGTCAGGGAGATTTTATATAAATCAGGGACAAAAAAGATTGCTGTCTTGTCATAGATTAGGGAAACAGGATAGGTAGGCAGATATTTTAGATAAAACTGTGAAAAAGAGAAAATTGTGGTACCACGTGATAAACAGGGTTACGTAACAATTTCTAACTAAGTTAAAGCAATATGGGAAATAAGTGCACAAAAAGATCCCGAGATCCGCTATTAACCGAATACGTGAAATATATGCAATTACAATGTGCCGATAGTGTTAGGTACTATACAAAATGGGTTAACAAATACAAATTTGATGGCAAATTGGATAAACCTTCACTTATCAAACTTGTCAAACAACTTAAAACAGATGCAAAAGATCAGGTAAAAAAGCAACGTCAATTGGGAGTTCCTCAGGCACACAGGTGGCTTGAGGAAGCAAACCGCAGGGAACAAAAGAATAAAAATTCAAAAGCAATGTTTTTAGACAAAGAAGACAATAACTTGGTAATAGCATCAGCCCCTCCGCCCCCTTCACTCCCCTTACCAGAATATGAAGCGAGTGGACAAGCAGATCCACCTCCGCTATACCCAACTGTCCCTGCGAAATCAAAACCGTTTGTCAGAGATCCTGTTAAGAGTAGGTCTCGAACACGTAATTTAAGAGGGGATATTGAATTGCATGAGATAAATAGAAATTCACGACCTATGAATGAAGAAGAGATATGTCCACTCATAGAAGTACCAAATCCACAGGCAGGACAGGACACAACTTTCCTAGTATATAGACCGTGGACACCGGAAGACATCCGGAAAGCCACAGAGGGAATTCCCCATCCGAAAGTTATTTTTAGAAAATTCTTGGAAGACTTACAGGGCATGAGGTTAAGTTACCATTTAAATGGAGAAAAAGTAGAGAAAGTAGTCAGACAAATTGTAGGTCCAGATTGGCACATGATCAGTGGTAACTGGAATCCCTGTGACACAGAACATAGGCCACTCCCACATAGTAACGCAGAACTGGATAACAGAGTGAAAGGTTTGACAGACCGAATCTCTGAGAAATGGAAGCCTAGGGCTGACTGGACTTGCATTAATCAATGCATACAACAAGAAGGTGAAACTGTTGATAGATATTATGCCAGATTATTAGAGTGTTTTAATAACCATTGTGGAATGCAGGTACCTGAAGATCAAACACATGATTCCCCATATGAGCAGCAATTAAAGAATGCATTTTTAAAAGGCAGTATTGCACCCACAAGTAGTTTTATTACAAAGCACATGGTAGATCATCGAATGACCAGATTACAGTCATTACTTGAATATGCAAGACATGCCGAAAGGCATTTTAATAGCAAAAAGAAAAAGAAAGCTCAAGTATTTGCAGTAGAAGACAGAGCAGAAGTCTTTGCAGTGCAGTCTGGGAAGAAGGGTAAGAAAAACGTTCAGGGAAACAAACAATCTGATAAGCGATCAGAGGAGTTTGAAGAGAGAAAGAAAAGGGGTGAATGTTTTAAATGCGGAAAAAAGGGACATTTGGCAAGGGATTACAGGCAAAATAAAAAGGTAACCATGGAAGACAAGGAGGGTGAGGACTGACTATATGGTAGTCAAGAATCACTAGAAGGAAATAATCAAGAAAGGACAAATGCAAATGTGATAAAAGGAGTAGAGGATGTGACAGAAGAAATAGAGGATGTGCATGAAATCACAGATAATGAAGAAAATGAAATCTTGGATTTAGTATTATTGAGCCTAGAGCTCTACTTAGCAGACACAAAACTGGAAGTTACACTTCTGGTAGAGGGGAGGGAAGTTAAATTCCTGTGTGACTCAGGGGTTTCACGGACCCTGGTACATCCTTCCAAACTACCAGAAATTTCAGAATCACTTGATTACATATTAGTGAAAGCAGCTAATGGACAGCTGTATAGGGAGCCACTCTCCCATAACATAGCAATAACTGACCCTGTTTCAGGGATGACCCAGAAAAACAAAATTGTTGTTTCTGCAAAATGCCCAGTAAATCTTTTGGGCAGAGACCTTATGCAGATATTTGGCATAGCAGTAGTTCCAACTATGCAGGGTATGGAAGCACAGCGACAAATGGATGCCTTTGTGGTGAGACCGGAGGGTGAAACATTTTATTGGTACAGCCAGGACTTGGTTACGACTGGTCCAGGGGCAGAAACTGAAGAACTGATGAACGTAGCCATCAGTAAGTCCCCCTCCATTGACACTGATAAACAGCATTTGTTGCACTGTACTCTGTATTATTATTGTAGCACACCAGGACCTGATAAGGAATATGAACAAGAACTATTTAGAAACCATGCTAACAGATTAGTATTACGTAATCTGTACTGGGGCACAGAAGGAAACAGTGTAGTTAGCTGTTCATTGCCCCAGAAATTCCTAGCACTTTACAAATCTAATCGATTACCACATGTTAGTGTAACTAAAGATAAGAATGTGAAGTGGACAGACCTAGGAGAAAAAGTCACAAGGTGGGAAAAACAGACTGAATTAGAACTGTCAGAACAGGAAGTACAAAAGCAGAAGTTGAATTGGATAACACAGACACACCCAGCTGTGCACTTGCAGGCAAGTGAGGACAGCTGAGTAGCACTCTTACTAGAGGAAGAAGAAAAAGCTTTACGAGATATACCAGAGACTCTCTGGTCAACAGGGAAATCAGATGTAGGACTTATTCGTACAGCAGGACCAAAGTCAGCATTTAGACCTCAAAAAAGACAGTATCCCTTAAGAAAGGATGCAGAAGTAGGAATCAAACCTATAATAGCAGCCTTACTTAAGGAAGGAGTATTGATAGAATCTCACGATTCGCCATGTAATACACCCTTATTTCCTGTTAGGAAAGCAAATGGAGAATGGCATATGGTCCAAGATTTACAAGCTGTAAATGATGCAGTTATACCTAGAGCACCTATGGTGCCAGATCCACACACTTTATTAAATGATTTGAAACCTCAACAAAAGTATTTTTTTGTGGTAGATATTAGCAATGCGTTTTTCTCAATACCGATACACCCTGACAGCCAACATTGGTTTGCATTTACATTTCAGAGGAAAAGGTATACATACACGCGACTACCACAGGGATATTGTGAGAGTCCGGTGCAGTGGTTAACATTGTCACCTCACAGCAAGAGGTTCTCTGGTTCGATTCTCGGCTGGGGTGCCTTCTATGTGGAGTTTGCATGTTCTCCCTGTGTTCGCGTGGGTTTCCTCCGGGTACTCCGGTTTCCTCCCACATTCCAAAGACATGCATCTGGAGCATTTCTCCCCGGGCCTCCGCTGAAAACAGGCTCTGTGGAACCTAGTCGGACATTCCCGGTCAACAAATGTTAAATAAATAAATAAATAAATAAATAAAATATTCACACAAGAAATGGCAAGTAACCTGGCAGGATTTATCCCACCGAAAGGCATCCAGATTTTACTTTATGTAGACGATATTCTGCTGGCAGCCCCCACCCAGCAAGAATGCAGAGAAGATACCATAGCATTACAACAATTTCTAGCTACTTAAGGACACAAAGTAAATAAAAACAAACTGCAACTTTGGAAAAAGCAGGTTAAATACCTGGGATATGTAATATCCAAAGAAGGCAGAATATTAGATGAAGACAGAAAAACAGCAATATTACAAGCACCCAAACCGACTACCAAGAAGGAAATGATGTCCTTCCTAGGTACGACTAATTTTTGTCGGAGTTGGATTCCAAACTATGCCTTGGAATGTGCTCCACTGACCAACTTAATATTCAAGAAGCCTATGGCAGCACAGGATTTATTACAATGGACACCAGAAGCAGAATCAGCTTTCTGCAAATTGAAACAATTGATAGCATCCTCATCAGTTTTAGGATTACCGAACTATCATAAACAATTTTTCCAAACTGGAGATTGTAAGCAGGGTTATATGACATCAGTGTTAACACAGCAGCATGGGGACAAACAATGCCCCATAGCTTACTATTCATCACAGTTAGACCCAGTGGTGTGATCCTTGCCCCACTCTGTACAAGTAGTAGTCACAGCCACAATGGCAGTGCAAGCTTCAGCCTCAGTAGTGTTATTCCACCCTCTCACATTGAGAGAGCCTCATGCAGTTGCGATTATTTTACTGCAAGAAAAAGTAGCACATCTTTCTCCTACTAGACATCTTTCCTGTATGACTATACTGTTGAGCCAACCTCATATGACAATTGAACGATGTACAACTTTGAATCCATCAACCTTGCTCCCAACCCCTGCAGATGGCAAACCACACTGCTGCCTGCAGGAGATTGAGCAAAAGACACTGCCTAGAAAAGATCTCAAGTATGTTCCCTTGGATGATGCCGAGGTAACATATTATGTGGACGGCTCGTGTAGAAAGGGTCCTACAGGACAGAATCTAGTAGGGTATGCAGTAGTCTCTGATACTGAGATTTTAGAAGCAAAGTCTTTACCACACAACTTATCTCCCCAAGCAGCAGAATTGATTGCTTTAACAAGGGCATGTACCTTGGCAAAAGATAAACGGGTGAACATTTTTACTGACAGTCAGCATGCTTTTTCTACTGTACATGTTTTTGCACAGCAGTGGAAAAATAGAGGAATTATAACATCTACTGGTAAACCAATTAATCATGCGCAATTTATTTTAGATTTATTAGAATCAATTCAGTTACTTCAGAAAGTAGCTATTTGTAAATGCGTAGCTCATACCAAACAACAGGATAGGATTTCAAAAGGTAATGCGAGAGCTGACACAGCTGCAAAGCAGGCAGCTACAGCTTCAGAAGTTTTTCTTTTGAATGAGGAATTACAACCATCTGAAATTTTAGATTTAGAAATGTTAAAAACAATGCAGACACTTACTACAAATGTAGAAAAACAAAAATGGATAAAATGAGGTGCAATTCTTGAGAAAGGGCTGTACATCTCCAAAGAAAGAAAACCAATTTTACCCTCTAACTTGTTTAGATATGCAGCTTTGTTGAGCCATGTGCAGTGCCATGTCTCAACAGGGGGGATGGTACAGTTAGTGAATCGAGTGTTTACAACGTATGGATTTACAAACTACACAAAAACATTTTGTACAGCATGCCATGTTTGTAACAGGCATCATGCACAGGGGGCACTGAAGCCTAAGCAAGGGAGCTTCCCTTCACCACCGTATCCATTCCATACTATCTGTATGGATTTTATAGAGCTAAACAAATGTGAAAATAAAAAGTACTGTCTTGTCATTATAGATATGTTTTCAAAATGGGTAGAAGATTTTCCGACTAAAAATCCAGATGCAGCTACTGTTGCAAAAGTCCTCGTTAAAGAAATTATTCCTAGATTTGGCATACCAAAAAAGATTTATAGTGACAATGGCACACACTTTGTAAATCAAACCATACAACAATTGAGCCGTTATTTCGGAATTTCTTTGAAAAAACATTGTGCATACCACCCCCAATCTGCAGGATTAGTAGAGAGGCATAATGGAATTCTGAAAAATAAGCTTAGGAAATTGATTAGTGAGACACAAAAGAACTGGGTGCACTGTCTGCCTCTGGCACTGTTGAGTATGAGAACTGTTCCAAATGTAAAAGGGTTAACTCCTTTTGAAATACTGTTTGGGAGGGCATATTATACACCTCAGTGGAAACCTCTCATGCCTGCAGACCAGGAGGCTGACAGTTCACTTGCAGAGTATATGAGGTGATTTTTGAATAACAAACTTCTGCAGTTAAATTCTGTTTCAGATAAAAAACAAGCCAGACCATCGGCAGCAGCAGTAGCCCCAGGCATGTGGGTCTGGGTGAAGGTCGTGAAGAAAAACAATTGGAGTTCTCCAAAGTGGGAAAGACCGTACCAAGTAATACTGTCAACACCCACTGCAGTCAAGATCACAGAGCGAGTGTCCTGGATTCATCTGACACACTGTAAATTGGTTAAGAACTTTGAACTGGACAAAAACCTTGTTACTGTTATACCATGAGAGCAAAATGACCAGGTATAGAGTAAACAGGGATGCAGAACAACCTCAGAAAAATTGCATGATCATCCTGTTAACTATACTGATAACGATCTTTTTGCTGTGGCCTTTCCTTTTTTCAGCCACACGAGTTGAACTAAACAAACGTGATGCTTTACTCGTGGAGTGGCATCCAAACTTTAACACTTAGCAAGCAATTAAATATGTGTATGCTGAGACTTTTAATGTTTCGAACTGCTGGATTTGCACAGCTATACCAACAGCATACAGGGGATTATTAATGACTGCTGTCCCCCTAGGGGTCAATGAGACCTGGAAAAACTTGATTTTTGATACTACACCTGTGAAATCACAAGACAAAATAGCATTGTACCTACCTGTTACACAAAAAGGAATTGTATGTTTTTATAAAAATGATACTATGCAGGTGGGTTGGAGCAATTGCAATGTAATTGTTTCTTATAAATGTTATATTAAGGCTAATAAGGCAGAAACTATCTGTGATGCAAACTATGACTCATATCTTGAGAAAATGAAAAAGACTGTTAGTGAAATACAACATAATCTTGTTCTTTTTAAGCAACTTTCTATTATTGACAAAAAAATGTTTCATGCAGGGCGAGCATATATCAATACTAAAGTAGAGAATTGTAATTTTGTTTGTGGGAAAAAGGCATATAAATGGCTACTTGAGAATTGGTCCGGCAGTTGTTTTTTTGGTTACCTGGAACTGGCCATACGACACACTGCAGCTTTACCTCAGGGGAAAATTCAAAACATCAGAGAGGTCAGCAGTAAACCTAGAAGTCCAATCAAGAGACCCGAGAATCCAGTGGGATGAATCGAAGCAGGGTGGAAAAACCATAACTCCATAAAAAACAAAGATACTGACACACGTGGACTTGAGTGACAGTATTATATCATGGGCAGGCATAGCCCCTGCATATGGTGCAGTGAAATCGATTTGGGAGTTGAGAAAACTGTCCAAACTTCTCAAAGTTATGAGCAATGCAACTTTTTCTGCTCAAATTAGTGACTGATGAACTAAATGCTATGAGAACTGTGGTGCTTCAAAACCGCATAGCTCTTGACTTCACCCTAGTGGTGAAAGGTGGTAGATGCGCTTTAATCAAAGAAGAATGCTGTTCATATATTCCTGACAACCAGCATGAGATAAACAACCTTTTTGAGGTGATCCAGAAAGTGTCGACCATGACCAAGCCAGGCCCAAACCCACTGACAGACTTTTTTCAGAATGTGTTTGGGGGGTGGGATTCCATCCTAATGAACATCCTGATTGCCATTTCAGTGGGATTACTCCTATTAGGAGCATGCATTTGTTGTGGTATTCCCTGCATAAAAAGGTTAATCAAGGATTTTATAGACATATCAGTTTCTGAGACTTTGTATCAAAGTACTGAAATTGAAGACTTGTTAAAAACTGAAATGCTTTCATAAGTCTAAGCTGAATGACTCTCTTAACTGCAAATCCAGAATGGAAGAGGTTAGGAGAAGAAGCGAACTGTTTATGCTTTCGAAAATAGAATAAAAAGTATTAACGGGGGGGGGGGAGTTAGAAACATATTCATTTTGTATATGTCTAATGCTTATTAGAAGCTAAAAGGGTTAACACATTTTCATTCTATTTTATGTACAAGCTTAATTCTTTATGAAATTATAAGATGATTTTTCAAACCACAGTATGCTTTCTGAAATGGCAAGATGCATCCTGACCTAGTATTTGCTAGCACAGCAAAATTCATGTTTACTTTTGGAAATGTACTGAGAAGCAGGTGATTATCTGCTAGGACAAGAAAATGTATGAATAGTGTATGAATAGAACAATATTGTTTTCTTTCTTATGATTGAATATGAACAATCAGCTCTGTTCATGTTCTGGGAACATGCACAGCTGCGGAAAAGAAAAGATACATGAAACAAAAGACTGCTTGAAGAATCTGTACTTGCTTTGTGCTCAAATTAGCTATAGTACCTTGAATGGTAACATAACATAGTGGGAAGCTATATCTAACCGGTGGTCTCCAAGGCCACGTTGTTTTTCTAAGGAAGTTTTCATAAAATTGATAGTGCAAGCAGAAAATCATGAACAAACAGCTGCTATGTAATGATGATGTTAAAACTTGTGATCTGTTACGTCAGCTTGGTAGGCAATGTCTTATTAGAAAATATATAAAAATGTCTGCACTTCCTGATTCTGGTTAGACAAACTCTGTATTAGCATGTTTTTCTCTCCTTGCTGCAAGATTAAAGTGCCTTAACCTGAACCTACTGTGTATTGATTATTTTTAAAGTTTATTTTTCCTATGACAGCCAGGATTTATATTTAGACATATAATTTGCCTTCGGGGAATAACTGAAAATTTTAGCTCATAAACATGTCCATTACTAAAGCATGTGCACTATCTCACAAGTACTTCCATATGTGTATAAATGACAAAAATAAATAATTCAAAAATTGACAACCAAAAGCAGTTAGCATTATAATATCCTGATGCACATGCATTAGCATCATCATCATCAAACTCCTTTATCTCATTTTTCTTCTTGCGGTCAGGGTCAGATCACCCATAGCCAATTTTTATACTGTTGTGAAGCTAGCCTGGCATACATTTGCAGGAAGAATATAATCTTTTGATTCACAGATTACCCAGAAAAAAGACCTCTCCACAAATACATTTGAGTTACTGTCCACTTATAGAAAATGGAAATTATTGCAAAGAAGAATGCATTATTCACTTTGTGAAACTGCCTCAATAGACCATATCAAGACTCCCCATTTATACTCAATTAAAATCGCCCTAAGATTTGGGCCTGCTATTCCATAAAATAAAAGGAACACTGACAGTCTTATTTCCTTCACATAACTCAAAGCCCATCATGTGAAGGATAATAAATGTCATTGCTTCACAGACCATGCTTAATCCTTGACTGCTTACCCTATCATACCTAGCTGATTATCTCTATTTAATGCTAATTAACAATCCAATTTAATCTCCTTCATATGCAGATGGTGTTGTATGTATGTGTATTGCACAGCTTATGGATGACTCTATATATTTATCAAGGCATACTGATTACACCTGTTGCTTGAACAGCCCTATTCCCATTTTTAAATTTATTTATGTTCTTGCTAACTAAGCACTGCCACAAATGAATAAAACAAATTAGGAATCAATAAAGAACAGTACATAAAACGCTGAACTATATAACTGAGGTGTCTGTTCCTCAAGGGCCAGCTAAAAGGTACATTTTTAGGATGGTCTTAGAATCCTCATGGATTGGGGTACATTTCAACTACCCATGTAGGAATTTCAAATTATAAGACACGTAAAAGGCGAAGGAAATTTTTAAAAATATTTGGAACATCAAGCAGTCTAAGAATGGAAAAGAAAAATGTATGAACAGATTGATACAGACTGAAAAAGCTTGCCTAAAGTAAGGAGAGGAATTCATGTTGTTCACAGCAAGCTATACCAGGAACAGAACTTTATGTATAAAATGTCACTGACTAGCAGTCAGTACACATCTTGTATTGCCAGCATAATATAATGGTACTGAGATACTTCAATAAGCAGCCAGCCTGCAAATTTCTCCACGAAATGCAAATAGTAAAGTTCAAATTCCATTACAGAAGAGTATCCTTAAAGAAAGTGCATACACAAACAGAGTTGTTTTGTAGAGGAATCAGGTGATTAATTAGGAGGACAGACCTCAGATAATAACAAAAGGACTTGATTATGACAGGCAACTGGAACCTAAAAATGAGTTGATTATCAAATATTGCTTTCTAAATTCCATACTTCCAACTCAAATTCCAGTTTGTTCCTGCTGTCAGTGGTATGCAGAGACAAGAAATGGAGCAGAAAATTTGCATGGTGGGCATAGAAAAACATAGTAGTTGTCACAGAGTAATTGATTTTCAACAGATTAGATGCCCATTTGTAGAAACTTTATACATATTCAGCAATTGTTTAAAAAGACACTGAATCTCGTGGAATGGGGTGGTAGAACTTCATGTTGCCAGCATAACACTGATAGTCCAGTACTCTGAGTAATGCCTTCATGTGGCAGCATGCTTACAGTGAACAGCAGTGGACTCAAGGTCAAACCCTATGGCAATCTACATGTCATTGAGAATGGCAATGGGGTATTACCTCCTGATATAATCCTCTGTGTATAGCCAAAATGATACCCAAGATTCCTTAGGAATGATTCAAAAGGTCATAGAAAATAGCTTGGTCCACCATGTCAAATGCTGATCAGAGATTTAAATGAACCAAGAGAGAATATCAATGATTATCTCTAGCTACAAGGATATCACTGAGCACATGGACAAAGGCTGTCTTCATACACTCTAACTATATAACAAAAGGAAAAAATTGCGCAAAAAAACAGCCACACGAGGAAACTAGTAAATCAGTCAAAACGGCAGAAGAAGCTAGAACAGGAAACAACTTTAGCGTATAATAAATTTAATATCCGCTTTCGTTAGAACAAACTTCATCAGAAAACAAAAGACATGAACAAACAAGTCATTTAAATATACTAGTCAATCAAAATGTCATCTAATTAATTAAACAAATAATTAAAGCTTAAAAGGGAATAACCATGAGTCAAAAATAGAATAAAAACATTTAAAAGCACCATTACAACAATAACTCTAGTAAACTACTTCTATCTATGTGTTTAGAGATGGTTAGTTTACGATGTTTTAAAAAACATTTCAAACTAACTGATTCATTAAGCCCTGGTGGGTGTTCCGAATGCAATCTGATCTGCCATAAAGTTTCTCGTTGCTCTACAAAATTTCTAAAGTCCCCAGCTCTTCCATCATGTTTACAAATTTCCAAAACAGTGAACAAAAATTTTTTAAAATTTACACAAGATGTTGAATGTTTGTATAAGGCATTGTTGTGATTTTTTGTTTTGATAGCATATAAATGCTCCTTAATACGTTTGCCCAAGCTTCTAGTGGTCATACCCACATAGAAAGCTGGGCATACGGAGCATAATGCAATGTATACAAGCCCACTGCTGGTGCAGTTTACATAGCCTGGCACCACTAAAATTCTTTCAGAGGTCGCAACATTGATACAAGGACCTTCAAAGATGAAACGGCACACTGTACAATTGTCACATCTAAACATACCTTTTTTACTACTAATAGTGGACACCGTATTATGAGTACTAGCTCTCTCTAAAATCATTTTCAATGTGTTGTTTTTTCGAAACACAAAGTTGGGTTTAGAACCAACAACTTTAATGATATCTTGATTTCCTTGAATTACTTTCCAGTTCTCTTCTAAAATCTTTCTAATCCGAAAACAATCTGAACTCATCTCAAAAGAACAGTAATGTTCAACCTTAGCTAAATTACTAGACTGAATATTCACTTCATTGTCTTTTTTGTTATTTTTAATAAAACCTTTTGACAAAATTGGTGGAAAAAACTGTAATCGCTTATCAAAAATCTCAGTACCAATATTCATTAAAAATTTTTCTTCATATCCTCTGTGACTAAATAGGTACACAATGTGGTGAAATTCTTGTATAACGTCAATCTCCCTGGTGGTCATACGGCTAGCTCTTATAAATTGTCCCCTAGGGATATTTTTGATGATATATTTCGGATGACCACTAGTAAAGTGTAAATATCCGTTTGTGAAAGTTCTTTTCCTATGTATTTTGCTGTGAAAACAGTTATCAGTAAAATCCCACCAAATATGTACGTCCAAATAGTCAACAGCTAATCCTACATCACCCAATGTAAATTTCAGAAAACCCGACAAAAGGTTAATTTCTTGTACCATGTTGTCCACAGTCTCATTGTTTCCCTCAATAAAAAAAATTAAATCATCAATATATCTGCCAAAAAAAAATAATATTAAAATTAATTTGTAAAATGGGTAGAAACTCATCCTCCCACCAAGCCATAACTGTGTTGGCATAAGCCGGAGCCGCTGGGGACCCCATAGCAACTCCTCGTTTCTGCCTGTAGTATGCATTCTTAAATAAGAAAAAATTATTTTCCAAAATAATATCTAAAAACCTACAAATTAAAGAAATCTGAGAATTGTTGAAAAGTTTTCTTTTCACCAAAAAACTCCGTACCGCTTCTACCCCCTCAGTGTGGGGGATACAGGTGTACAGAGAGTTAACGTCTAAGGTGAAAACAATATGTTGTGAAGGATCAAAAATCCTTTTTTCCTGAAAAGTTCTTACTTTGTCCAAGAAGTGCCAGGAATCTTTGATGTAAGACAACTGATTTTCCAATAAAGGACCTAACAGTGCATCAATAATTAAAGAAATACCCTCAGTAACAGAGTGGGGGGATGAAACAATTGGACGTAATGGTGGATTAATAACGTCTTTGTGGGTTTTAGGAATCCCAAAAATAACACCAATTTTTGGATTATCAACCACACAAAAATTATACAAACTAAAACTGATTTCACCACACATTAGGGCGTCATATACATAGGAATGCACGTCATTAAAACGTTTCAGTATGTCAAAAAACGCAATAATTTCATACTCACAAGTGTTCCCTAAAATTTCTAACATTTTCTGATGATAATTGTCATGCTTCATAACTACAATATTCGAACCTTTGTCACTTTTCATAAATCTGAATGTTGCAGTTAACTCTTTTAAATGTTTTAATGCTTTTCTTTCTAAATAATCTAAATTATCGTGATAAAAGTTTTTTCTCTTAAACAACAAGTTCACATCTTTAACGCACAATTCTTCATATGATTTGATGGTATAATGTAAATTGGGAACATAATAAGACGGTTTATTAACCACCTTAGTATTTTCAGATATGTCGTGCATTAAAAAAGACAAATTAAGTTGCCTAGTAAATTTCTTAATGTCAATAATGGTCCTACCATAGTCAGCTTTCTGGCTGGGAATAAAATTAAACCCATATTTTAACAAAGTCATTTCCACAGTAGTAAAAGTAAAATCAGTCAAATTAATGATACCAAAATCATCTGTAACTTCATTTATGCCTCGTCCCCCGACGAACTTGATCCCAAAAAAGTCCTACTTCTAGTAAGTACAGTACTTCTACCAAAGTTGTTAGAACAGTTCTTCTTAAAAGAACCGTCAGATGGTAGACTCACACCTCTGTCGTTGTTACTTACACTAGTAGCCCCAAGTTCAGTCGGATTGCTAGCACTGTTATCAGGCTGTTTGCTAGCGGTGACGGTAATATTACTGTCTGGTACTTTGTCCGACCTAGTGCCAGACCTAGAAGAGACAGTACCTGGTGCTAAAGGTGGAAAGGACACATCATAATTAGGACTACTGTTGGTAAATGTTAAAATATTGTCAGCGTTATCTTGAAAACGCTTAGATGATGAAAAAGTAGTACTTTTAGGCTGGTTAACAAAATTCGACCTTTGTAATTGGGCCGTAGAGTTACGGAAACTGGGTACAAAATGGTTGTAAGCTGTCTTGTTATCGTAAACAGTAATGTCCCGGTCCAGTTTCGACCTTTTCCTGGTGGTCACCTCATTGACATGTAATTCAAGTTCATTAGTTAAATGAGAAAAAACTGTTTTAAATTGGTTGTCAGAAAGCCGATTTTTGATAAAATCTTCGGCTTCCTTGATGTCTTTTGTTAACAAAGACATCTTGTTGACATTGTTATCTATTAATAATTTTAAAAAACAGATGCCTGCCTCATTAAAAAAACTGACTAAAGAACTGAAAATCGGATGTCCGACACTGATACTGTTGGGACACTTAAAGAAACGGAGACCCTTCGGGACCACACCAAGTTCAATACATCTTAGAAAGTAATAGTTCTCAATCTCTAAAGACTTGTACCTCTTTAACAACTTCAGTAGCAGGTCCCGCTGAACGTTAATTTCTCCGCTGTTACTGTCAAACGACCCCCGATTAAAGTTGAAAAAAGGATTACTTTCCCGGTTTAGTAACTGAGAACAACAAACGTTGTCGCTGGTGTTAACATTAGACGGCTTACTCAATTTCCTGTTTCCACGTTCAGAGTCTCCGTGCGGAGACCTACCCAAGTCGATAACAGTGTCCAGTTCATCAATCGTTCCGGTGGGACTAGAGGCATGCAAAACGTTATCAGAAGCTTTTGCTTTGGTCACCAAATATTTTAACGATAACTGTATATCCATGAGAGTAGCAATAAGTAAATCTCCAGCTTTATCAGCCCCAGAAGTCAGCGTGGAATGCACCGACATGTTGAGAAGAGTGTCGTCAGCTACTTCTGCCATGAACAGGCTAAACCAAACCACGCAAAAAAACAGCCACACGAGGAAACTAGTAAATCAGTCAAAACGGCAGAAGAAGCTAGAACAGGAAACAACTTTAGCGTATAATAAATTTAATATCCGCTTTCGTTAGAACAAACTTCATCAGAAAAATTAGATGACGTTTTGATTGACTAGTATATTTAAATGACTTGTTTGTTCATGTCTTTTGTTTTCTGATGAAGTTTGTTTGCATTCCATGCCCTAATGTGTGGTGAAATCAGTTTTAGTTTGTATAATTTTTGTGTGGTTGATAATCCAAAAATTGGTGTTATTTTTGGGATTCCTAAAACCCACAAAGACGTTATTAATCCACCATTACGTCCAATTGTTTCATCCCCCCACTCTGTTACTGAGGGTATTTCTTTAATTATTGATGCACTGTTAGGTCCTTTATTGGAAAATCAGTTGTCTTACATCAAAGATTCCTGGCACTTCTTGGACAAAGTAAGAACTTTTCAGGAAAAAAGGATTTTTGATCCTTCACAACATATTGTTTTCACCTTAGACGTTAACTCTCTGTACACCTGTATCCCCCACACTGAGGGGGTAGAAGCGGTACAGAGTTTTTTGGTGAAAAGAAAACTTTTCAACAATTCTCAGATTTCTTTAATTTGTAGGTTTTTAGATATTATTTTGGAAAATAATTTTTTCTTATTTAAGAATACATACTACAGGCAGAAACGAGGAGTTGCTATGGGGTCTCCAGCGGCTCCGGCTTATGCCAACACAGTTATGGCTTGGTGGGAGGATGAGTTTCTACCCATTTTACAAATTAATTTTAATATTATTTTTTTTGGCAGATATATTGATGATTTAATTTTCGTTATTGAGGGAAACAATGAGACTGTGGACAACATGGTACAAGAAACTAACCTTTTGTCGGGTTTTCTGAAATTTACATTGGGTGATGTAGGATTAGCTGTTGACTATTTGGACGTACATATTTGGTGGGATTTTACTGATAACTGTTTTCACAGCAAAATACATAGGAAAAGAACTTTCACAAACGGATATTTACACTTTACTAGTGGTCATCCGAAATATATCATCAAAAATATCCCTAGGGGACAATTTATAAGAGCTAGCCGTATGACCACCAGGGAGATTGACGTTATACAAGAATTTCACCACATTGTGTACCTATTTAGTCACAGAGGATATGAAGAAAAATTTTTAATGAATATTGGTACTGAGATTTTTGATAAGCGATTACAGTTTTTTCCACCAATTTTGTCAAAAGGTTTTATTAAAAATAACAAAAAAGACAATGAAGTGAATATTCAGTCTAGTAATTTAGCTAAGGTTGAACATTACTGTTCTTTTGAGATGAGTTCAGATTGTTTTCGGATTAGAAAGATTTTAGAAGAGAACTGGAAAGTAATTCAAGGAAATCAAGATATCATTAAAGTTGTTGGTTCTAAACCCAACTTTGTGTTTCGAAAAAACAACACATTGAAAATGATTTTAGAGAGAGCTAGTACTCATAATACGGTGTCCACTATTAGTAGTAAAAAAGGTATGTTTAGATGTGACAATTGTACAGTGTGCCATTTCATCTTTGAAGGTCCTTGTATCAATGTTGCAACCTCTGAAAGAATTTTAGAGGTGCCAGGCTATGTAAACTGCACCAGCAGTGGGCTTGTATACATTGCATTATGCTCCGTATGCCCAGCTTTCTATGTGGGTATGACCACTAGAAGCTTGGGCAAACGTATTAAGGAGCATTTATATGCTATCAAAACAAAAAATCACAACAATGCCTTATACAAACATTCAACATCTTGTGTAAATTTTAAAAAATTTTTGTTCACTGTTTTGGAAATTTGTAAACATGATGGAAGAGCTGGGGACTTTAGAAATTTTGTAGAGCAACGAGAAACTTTATGGCAGATCAGATTGCATTCGGAACACCCACCAGGGCTTAATGAATCAGTTAGTTTGAAATGTTTTTTAAAACATCGTAAACTAACCATCTCTAAACACATAGATAGAAGTAGTTTACTAGAGTTATTGTTGTAATGGTGCTTTTAAATGTTTTTATTCTATTTTTGACTCATGGTTATTCCCTTTTAAGCTTTAATTATTTGTTTAATTAATTAGATGACGTTTTGATTGACTAGTATATTTAAATGACTTGTTTGTTCATGTCTTTTGTTTTCTGATGAAGTTTGTTCTAACGAAAGCGGATATTAAATTTATTATACACTAAAGTTGTTTCCTGTTCTAGCTTCTTCTGCCGTTTTAAAAGGAAAAAATTGTTGTCCAGGACCAAGAAGAAGCAGGTGCCCAATTGGAAGTAATCCCTCCTTAGCCTGAACAACCATGTAAGAGCACTAGTGAAATCCTCTAAAGCCAACTTGGAGTCCAAGTTGGCCGCATCTTCTAGAGACAATCATAAGGCCTTCTTCACATATGTCCGCAGTCTCAAAGGAATCACCCAGATCTGTTCAGAACTGGTGGTCAAGGACACCACATACACAGATGCTGTAGATATTGCCAATCTACTGGCTGACAGAGTAAGCCAAAACTTCTTCCCTCTGTCCCGCCAATCAGTAAATCAGGACATCCCCAGTACCTGCCCCCCCACATCTTATCTCTAGGTAACAGGTCATCACTGCCCTCTCAAAAGCAAATATACAGACTCCATGAGACCCGATCATATCCCAGGCTGCATCCTACATGAACTCAGGCATGAACTTGCAGCACCATTAGACACCCTATTCAACCAAAGCCTGAGTGCCGGCTTTGTCCCAGCTGAGTGGAGGAGAGCCACTGTCATCTCTTTACATGATCCATGAAATTATAGACCTATCAGCCTAACTAGCCTGATCTCCAAGGACAAGGAATGGATTACCATGGACCTCATCAACAGGGACATTAGCAACCTCCAAACACTCAACCCCACACAGTTTGGCTTTGTCAAGGGGAGGTCATGTCTGTTAAATCTGGTCAGCTTCTTTGAGACAGTCACCAAAGCCATGGAAGAGGAGAAGACAGTGCACACCACCTACCTTGACCTAGCCAAAGCCTTCGACACTATTCCACACTTAAGTATAGTAGATAAACTCTCTCAACTAGGCATCAACCCATATGTTACCAGATGGGTAGCAAACTGGCTCACGGATAGCACCCACCTAATCAAAATAGGGGAAGCCACCTCAAGCAGTAGACCTGTAACAAGCTGCATACCCCAGGGATTGGTCTTGGGGTCTCTGTTATTTGGGATATAATTCACTGAGGTGCCAGCCAAACCCAGTGGGCTATGGCTGGCCACATTTGCAGATGACTGCAAGCTGGGCGCAGTCATCAATTCCCCAAGTGATGTGGATGTCCTCCAAGAGGGTCTCACCCAAATAAATGACTGATACCAGAAACATGGCCTCAAGCTGAATGCCAAAAAATGCACCATCATCCCCTTTGGGGAGAATGACATCCCCACATATTATCACATTAATAACAATGTCCTAAGTACAAAATCAGTAGTGTGGTATTTAGGCACCCAAGTTGATAGCAATCTGACTTTTGAACACTATGTTGCTTCTGTTGTACAGAACGCTTTCTACATGGCCCACCTCATAAGTAAGGGTATCTCATCCAGGGACAAAGAGGTCATAACATCCCTGTATTCTTCCCTTATAAGGCCAATTATTGAGTACAATGCCCCCTTCGGCATATACCTCACAAAGCACATGCAGCAGCTGGAGAGACCACATAGGTTCCTCACCAGGAGAATCAAGGGCCTCAAACATCTACCCTACACAGATAGGCTAAAAGCCCTGTCCTTCTACTCAGTTTCATACAGAGTCATCAGAGGTGCCTCTGTCTGGCATACAAAGCAATCTCAGACCCCGCCATGATGGGACTGCTGCATATCCACAAGTCAAGTTCCACTCGAGCAGCCCATGCATGCAACCTCAACCTGATATGTGATATCAATAGGACTTGCCGGCGGGACAGATTTGTGTCCCAGAGACTCCTCCATCTGTGGAATAGACTCCCTCTCCATGTCAAACAGAGTACCTCATTATTCCTTTTCAAGTGCAACCTAGATAACTGGATGGGAAACAGAAAATACGCCCCTGGGATTCCACCTGTGTCACTGCTGGACAGGGGCTTTGGGTGCTGCCTTGTCTAAACACGGGCTAAACTATTGTCTAGCCTTATAAGGGCCTCATGGCCAACAGTCTAGTAACCTCCTATGATCCTATGATCCAGCAATGACTGGGCTGAAAACCAGACTGGAAAGGGACATACATTTAATTAGCATTCAAACCAAAATCCAGTTGCATATGCATAATCCTCTCAAGAATTTTATCAACAATGGGATGAAAGAGTTATTTAGATTAGCAGCAGCTAAGCTGTCAGTCTTATCAGGAGTAACTATCTCTAGCCTCCTCTAATCACATTGGAAAATTTCCATAAATAAAATGAAGCTTATTAATCTGGAAGAGGATCAGGCTCGCTATCTCCATGCATGATGTTACATGCTCTATTAGACAAGGGCCTAGACTGCTAGTGGTTGGATATAGTCTGGAAACCAGAGCAGCAAATTTATCATAATCAGGAATTTTAAATTCAAGCCAAGAACAGCATGGTAAACACTCATATGGACCATTGTGATTAGCGACACCAAATGTAATTAGACCTGATGGATGCAATCTTAGAGGTAAATCACTGAGCAGCAAATTTACATTCTTCAACAGGAAAAGACTTCTGGGTGGAAAGACAAAATGGGATACTACGCCTTACTCACCACCTAGAAGAGTGCTTCTAGATGATTCACTGCTGTTGTAATTTCCTGAGGTAAAAAACACCTTTCTATTACTGTATGCTGGTATGTTATGTATTTCAAGCCTATCCTCTCTTCCATCAGTGCTGTGCTTCCTGTATGGACAGGAATGGCACAGCATGGTGTCAGATGGTCAATAGATACTGTGATGACCCTGTTATAGACTTCAGCAGCATCTTCATGATCCTCAGCCCTGAACTCCTGCTCATATTGCAAATCACTCAGGAATAATGTGATTCAGGTTTTGACATGCTATCAGACTTTGGTGTGGGGACACTACTCTAGGTAAATCTACTAAAAAGCAATTTAGATTATGGTCAGACTGAGTGGCAGGGTCTACTTGAAAGTCAAAGATCATAAGTCCAAGCTGGAGCACCAAGTCCAACATATATCCATGTATATTAACCATCTCAGCAAACTTGAATCCCAACATAACGTAAAGACTTTTTTTTCTTATCTGTTTTTTTTGTAATAGAATTCAGTGACTCCTTGTCCAGCCAATGGCCGACTGAAATTAGTCATGTTGCCAATGATAACAAGTCAATAAAGTCCTAAAGGACTGACCTTGTAGTACCTTCTAGATGATACACAAGGAGGTATTGACAGGCTGCTCCCACTACTATGACATATTCTTAAAAACTAGTAGCTCAGCTAATACTACCATCAGCACAAAAGTGGTACAATTGAAGATGGCAAACTCACCACGATTTTCAAAGCACCTCAAGTGCTGCATCTCTGCAGTGCACAAAGAAGCTGCTCATTGCATGTTCCCTTCTGTCACTGCCCATGATGCCATTCCTTTACACTATAAAGCCAAATGTGCTGTACACCTATGCAGAGTATCTCCCATATACATATGTACCTGTATACATATACACACTGATTACATCTGTTATAGATAGGTCATATCTTCATAAAAGCCTGAGTAAACTGACCAGTTGGGCATGGGAGAGTAATATGCTGACAAATCTATGACAAACTAATCATAAAAGAGTTTGGAGACATATATTGAAGGGTGAATATGTAATACAGCACACAGTAATTGAGACTGTAGATTCATTTAAGGACCTGAGTATATGGGTAGACATAGATTTGAGTATTTTTTATATGAACCCATTTGTTAATGATAATCACAATTCTATAAACTGTATAAAATATTTATAAAGTCTAGCACATCAAAGGTGATGAAATTGTTGTTTGTAAGTTACATTGAACTCACTCTAGAGTATGTAATAATAATAATATGGAAATATTATAAGAAAGCTAGAATGAGTTAATTGGAAAATGTAGAGCAAAAATATACCAAGGACATCCATGGGTGTAAAAGTTTAAATTATTATGAAAGGCTAAACTACCTGAACTTGTAATGTGTCTCATCTAGATATTTAAAAGGAGACATCATGCAGGTATATAAGGTACTTAGAGACAACTTCCTTTATGAATTCTTGAGCTTTGTCAAAGAGTAGCACAGAATCACGAGTAATGTGCTGGAAATATATATAGGAATGAACAATTATCTAACTGGTTCTCAAAGAAAGTGACTGTCTTTGCCTGGAATATACTACCAAATGAAATTTAAGCACACACTATTTTAGATAATTTTAAGAACTTCTTGAACACTTATTATGGGGATAACAGTTTTGATATATTGGCAGGTCTGAAGGACATTACTCCTGTGCCTGAAATATTTGTATATGTGTGTGTACACAGAAACGTACAAGAACATGCAGATCCAAAGTTCAGAAAACATCTATGGCTCAAGCCACACCCCCACATATGATGCTTTTGGTAGAATGCAATATCTGGGCATGCATGTTCCCAGTTTTTGTGAGTATGCAATCCTTCCAAGATGGTAGGTTGTACCCAATGCAGTAAACTAATGCTAGGCACATCTTCTGTTATACTGCGAACACCACCATCTAGGCTGTGAAACTGTGGCCAGCTTGCCATGATTATCTGTAACTTACTCAGCTGGACACACATGCATTGAGCAATGAGCATGCTCAATGCACTTCATATGTCTCACTGAGTTACAAGTTTTTGACCATTAGGCATGTGTTTCTCTTCAAGAGTCATGTGCGTCAAACTATAATGGTGTCAGGATGTGTCATTCACCTTGTACCAGAAAGTACCATGTCTGTGGACATAGCTGCATGTCACCTGTACTGCAGTAGATACCAAGGTCACAAAACAGGCTCTTCTTTTTGCATTTCGTGATCCTATATTATGCCTTTTTGAGCCAACAAAGCTTTATAGCACCACAAATAGCAAGCAAGCATTTAAATATATCATATATAACAGCACAAAACTAAACATGCAGTTTTGCAAACTAAAGTTCAAACCTGCATCAATCATGAATTGAAACAGAAATGCACAAGTAGTGCAGTCTCTAATCTTCTTTTGGCATATCACAAAAATTCCACTTTCTAGTAAGTTACATTATCCCATTACAGAGCTCAATTATGCATTTTTATACTTTTTTTTAATTAAACTTGCAGTCATAACAGTCTGTTTGATTTAATAATGAATCAGTTCCTAGAGCAGAGATGTTTCTTACTTGATTCCTTAATACAGTGTGTTCTTCCAGTGTGAAGCTGTATATATAATTGTTACTGTAGCTAACAGCATAACTCAGCCTTCCAATTAGCAGTAGCTGAAACAGAAGTCATGTCAGCAAATTTATATTTGATAACAATTGAGATGTATCTATTCACAGGTGTTATACCTTACATCAGTCAGTTCTCCAATGCAGCATCTGCATTTTTCCTATTTAGCTATCCTTTTTAGTATTGCATTCTGCAGGACCCATTCCTTTTATGAAAACACCATTGCCCTCTAAAAATAATAAATGTTCTTTTTAAATCTCACTAAATGTTGTAGCTGCTGCTTGATCTCTGGATTCCCCTACATAATCCCAGGCAACGTTTCCCATTCTCAGTAATGTAATAACTGCATTTTGGATCTAAGTAACTTTGTACATGTGAGCATCCTTAGCCTGTGAGGTGAGTCAATAAGGTGGAACTTCCCTAATCATATCTACTAGCACAGGTGTGATTTGGCCAGAACTTCTCTCAGCTGCAGATATTACTAATAATCAGGCCAGACTATCATAACTCTACAAGTATCAATAAGAAACTAAGATCCAATCCCTGTCCATTCTCCCTGTAAGATCGTTCAAAATTTATACGCCCTTCTTTTCCAGGTCTCAATACCAGACCATAGCAATCTCTGTCCCAAGATCAGAGTTGCTCCAGAGGCACAATGAAGTTCCCAAACTGTTGCAATGTCTAGCAGAGTCTAGAGAAGTTGGCAGACTCTGAAGGAACAGTTAGCAGTATGCAACTCAGCTAATCCTCCAATAATGCCTTTTATTCTCCCATATCTCATCACTGTATAGTGCTTTGCAAAAGCTGGTAAGTTATTTACTAATATGAGTAGGATTTGTGATAATCCGCCTTTGATCTTTGACACTCATGATTGTTTGTTATGCTGTTCTTTGCCACAACCTTTATTGTGCTGACTTAGGGCCGGATTCACAAAGGCTTGCACGGAGTCTAAGAGTAGAGTAAGACTCCATGCAGCCAACATGTCTGCCGAGTGATCCAGGAACAGCCGGCAGGGGCATGCAAGAGAGCTCCTAAAACAACTCTTACACGGATAGGGCTAGGTTATGCAAATTACCTCATTTGCTGCCAAAAGCTATGCAAATGAGGTAAGTTTGCGATCCAGGAAACCTTAACCTGTCCGAGTAAGAGTATTGTTATTTGAAGAAATGTACTCCGTTGTCAACTGAATAATGTTCTGCAAATAGCAAAACAGAGCTGTGACAGCTCCAAATAAAGGATGCATCCAGTTGAGGAAGCATGCCAATGGCCAAATATACGGCCATTGGCAATTTTCCACGTTGCAAAATAAAACAAAAAATATTTTTTTTTACCTCGATCTCTGAAGTTTAAGCGTAGCGCAGTGCCGCGCAAAAGTGCTGCACTCTAAAAACCATGAAAAAAAAATTAAAGCCACAAATAGGGATTCTATTCAAAATATTCAACTGCCATGCAAGTGAATGGCAGGCTGAAGACAACATGGCTACTGAGTAGAGGTTGCTAAGGGGGGAAGCTCAGTCTAAGAGATGTAACCAAGCATTAGTAGGCAATCCTATGCAAATGAGGATAAGGATAGTGAATCCCAGTTCTACATGGCAAATGTGCAAAGTCTGTGGAGTGTAAGAGTAGGATAAGGGGAGTATCAGAGTAGAAGATAGGTGACATCATGAGGGGGGTATATATGAAAGAATGTAAGCTCATTGGAGCAGAGTGGCATGTGTTTGCTGTCAGTTACACATCACTGGAAGAGGTGTGTCAACAGGTATCCTAGCTAAAGCCAAGAAATTGAAGGTGTATGCCATGGATAGCACCAAAGTTTATTGCTGAAGTGCCTGCAACGTGTTTGCTCGTGGGTGCGTGCCTGTAGATCCGAGTAAGACTGTGTGCGCGCGTGTGCGCCTGTGTGCGCACGTGTAAGCCAGAGTAAGTATGTGTAAGGTTGTTGAAATCTGTGTAAGCACATTTGCACCTGTGTGTACTTGTACAAGCAGGAGTCAGCAAGTGTTAGGCTGTGTAAGCATGTGTGGTGCGTGTGAGCTGGTGTGCACTTGTTTGTGCGGCACTGCCCCCTGTGGAAACAGAAAGGGAAAAGGAAGCACAACAAATAGTAGGAAGTTAACCAAGGAGAACTAGCAGATCTAGCAGGTGAAAACAATCAGAATCAGGAAATTACACAGGCAGTACACTAGCCCAGCCCAGCACTTAAAACTCTGCAAACAACTTTCCACCATGTTTTCCTCAGAGACACTGCAGTAAACTAAGAGAAGTGAAAACTTAAAAAGTTTTACTGAGACAAAGAAATGTTAGGGGCTGCCATTGCTGTTATAAGGCGACATATGAAACATGCTGAGGGTGGTGACAATGCAGATGCTGCTGAGCAACCCACAGTGAGGAGACTGAGAAGAGTGTACAGGCCCAGGGTAACCTACCAGGGGCTACATGAGCTTGAGATAGTGGAGCGCTATAGAGTGGACAGTGACCTCATGCAGCAAATTGTTGAGCTGTGCAGGCCACGCCTCACACACAGAACCAACAGAGGGGAACCCATCCCATTGGAAAACAAGGTATGTGTTGGCCTAAGAATACTAGCAACAGGTACCTTCCAGAGACCAACTGGTGATATGATGGGGATTTCACAGGTATCAGCATCCAGGGTACTGCACCAGTTCCTGAATGCCATGTCAGCACATGTCGGTGATCATGTATATTTCCCCAATTCCCATGAGGTATTAGCCAGCAATATGCATCTTTTCCAGCAAATAGCGGAATACCCTGAGGTAGTGGGTGCAATAGACTGCATGCACATATGCATCAAAGCACCAGCTGGTGAGTGGGGTAGGGCTTACTATAACCGCAAGGGCTTCCCCTCCATCAACAGCCAGGTTGTGTGTGATGCCCAGGGCATAATACTGAATGTGTGTGCTGGCTGCCCTGGAAGCTACCATGATTCCCATATCTGGCATCTGACACAGCTGTACCAGACATTTGGCAATGGGAACATCCCTCATGGTCACCTAGTGGGGGATGCTGGATATGCACTGGAGCCGTGGCTGATGACACTCATCAGAAATGCACACACACCTGAACAGGAACGCTATAATGAGGCACACGCACAAACACGAAATGTAATCGAGTGTGTGTTTGGGCTGCTCAAGTCACAGTTCCGGTGCCTGGACACAACTGGTGGAGCCTTGCAGTACTCACCAACTACATGTACCCAAAGTGTCATGGTATGTGCTATGCAACATAATATGATCCTGCGAAAACAGCTGCAGCAGGAGCAGCATAGGGCCGGGCCAAACAGTCCCCCACCATTGCCAAGGCCATCACAGGCAGAGCGTGACTCAGAGGAGGAACAACCTGAGCCTGCCCCAGTAGGCAGAAGGAGGTGTGCCCAGTATGCTTTGGCCTTGGCAAAGAGGCAACGCATAGCACATACACTGGCTCAGTAGGAACCCTGGAAATTATACCTCTCTCTGACTTGCACATATAGTAAATGGGATGCCTAACTTGACACTACCTGTTTTCAAACATGTATAGGGAGTGTACTATGTGCATCTGACATAGGCAGCCCTGCAGCACCACCTGAAGCATGATTGCCATGTTTTAAGCAATATAAAGCAGTGCTAAACAGCTTTTATCACTATTTAATATATGTAAACAAAATTGCACACTAACTAGCACAACTTTGGGCAATGTTGAGCAATATTGGGCAATGTTCAGCAATGTTGGTTAACGTTGAACATTGTTGGGCAAGTTCGGTCAAAGTTGAGCATAGTTGAGCAAAAGCAGGTAAACATGCTCATATTTGCTTTACTGTTCCTTAAGCAGTCTGGTCTGCCCAATATGAAAATAGAAAGCAGTGATAGTCCTCAAACCCAGGATACTGTACACTATAATCACAATACTGAACCACTAAGCCATGACAGTATTTCAGTGGTCAGCCTGTATGAAGAAATGTTGATAAGTATATGCAAAGTGTCTCATGGAAACCCTGCAGGCACAGCATAATCCCTGTCGAGTTATGACACAAAGGTGAGCCCTGCTGTAAAAATACAACTTGATTTTCAACCACATATAGTATAAATGTTAATATTGGGCATGTTCACACACGTCAACAAATGTAGTGGACTTCAGACAGCAACATACTGAAAGGTCACACTGGGCATGCTCACACACTTGAATAAATGAGGAAAATGTCATGCAACAAAATACTGAAAGGCCAAACTGGGCATGCTCACACACTTAGGCCATGTCTGAGTACAGCAGTGGGTCACACATATCTGGCAGTTGCATGTGTTAACCCAGGAACCTCTCACTATTCATGAATCCTGCCTTGTGCACACAGTTATATGACAACAGACACATATATAATATATTGGAACCCTGTCATAATCAAATATGTACTACAGATACTTAGGTTGTTCATAGAAAGTGGGAAAGCAAAGAAGATAAAAAAACCTGCAATCAGTATCATCAATAAACAATGTGCACTCCAAACATTATCCAATCCAGGTTATAGAAAGATCATCTGTGAAGGAGTCCAGACAGAACCATGACACTTCCTGCAGCTATGCCATAAATAGCAATGTACACTCATATATGTCCTGAGTCAAGGCCAACTGTAAATGACTGACAATGCCAACATCCTCTCAGACAGGCCCATACATACATACCCACCTCCCACTGACAAAAGGCCCTATCATCATACCAGGAGATATCACATGTAGAATGGGTAAACGGCTCCTTCTAAAGCTGAAAACATGGCATCAATTGGATTACATTGTTTCTCTATATGTGTCATAAGGGAACTTCAGAACAAACAGACCCTGCACCTGAACAGTCTGTTGAGCCTTACCCTCTCTACAGGATATGAAACTGTTGAATGGGTTACAGCAACATATGGCACACTCCACAAGTGTTGGTGCACAACAGATCATGGGAACTATAGTCTTATAAGCTTATGAAGTCTGATCTGCAAGGCCATGGAGTCCATCATGATTGAAGTCATAAACAGAGCTATTGGAAGCCTACAAACACACAACCCTACCAACTTTGGTTTGGTCATGGGCAGATCATGGTTCCCAAACCTGCTAGACTGTTTGCAAGGTAGCCACCCAGGACATACATCACTGAAATGAGCTACACATGTCCCACATAGACTTTGAATAGCTCTTTTCCAACATCACAGACACATGTCGTAGCCACAAAATCAACAACCTGTGCATAAATATGTATTGCCATATGATGGATTGGCAACTGGGCCACAGATAGATCATGCAAGCTAAGAATTGTGGATTCCTGTTCAAGCTGGTAACACCTGCTCTCCCCCATGGCTCAGTCCTGGGATTGCATAAAACAAAGTGCACACACATTACCATGTCTAGTCTGATGATGTCAGCATCCTAGAAATATAGCAGGATAAATGAAAACACCCAGTAAAGCATATAGTGCATTGTGTTAATGCGTATTTCTCTAGTATCGTAACATAGTTAAGAAGGGGTTTGAATCCTACAATTGCTGAGTATGTCTGTGTGTGGGGGAGGGGGTGTATGTTTGTGTGTGATTTCCTTTGAGAGGAGCGCCCTTTTTGGAGACTAGGAAAACACCTTAAAAGAGGTATGTACCTCTTTGGCAAGTCTGATGATGTCAGCATCCCACAAATATAGCAGTGGAAATAAAAACTCCCAGTAAAGCATATAGCACGTCGTGTTAATGCGTATTTCTCTAGTATAATAACATAGTTAGGTAGGAGTTTCGATCCTGCAATTGCTGAGTGTGTGTGTGTGTGTGTGTGTGTGTGTGTGTGTGTGTGTGTGTGTGTGTGTGACACTGTTGATCAATGTGTTGTGCATTTTGCTTTTACTACTGTATGACATATCAGTAAAACAACAGTATGTGCATTGCACACTTCAGGTACCTGTGTGGCAAATACATATATGTACATGTGACCTCAATTAGTTCATAGGTGTGAAGCCTGCTTTCCACATGAATACATATGTTACCTTTGACAGATTGTGCTGCTGCTTCTCAGACCTTAGGTCATATATGTATGTTTGTGACAAGGCCAGCCACTGTAGTGATCTGTGGCCTAGGTCATCTGTGTCACACACACCCATGACAGTTTCTATAGAATAGTGTGAGTGAGGGTTCATGCCTGGGGTATATTTCAGACATGTTCAAACACAACAAAGTTTGCCAATAATGGACATTCGTTATAGGTGTGCAACAACTTTGTGGATATGCATACAGTCCCCTTATTGTTTATGTGATACACCGAGGGACTTCAGAATACCTTTGGAAATGTGAATACCAAAGGACAGATGACATAACACTTGGCTGTATGTACATATCAGTACCTGTTCTACATGTTGAGGGCTACTACCTATGTGGTACTGTTGGGATACTATGTTTAGTAAATGTGGATGACTATGCTATAGTTGGCTTATAGCTTTACAACATGGGTTGGACAACAGGTATCTGTCTGTATGATACCCTTGTGGAGGATAAGTGTCTCATCAGGAGAATGCATTGTAGGCCACTGTATGCATTTCCAGATGTGGACGGACATATCCCTAGTGTGTTTGCTTGTACCTAAGAGGGCTACATGCCAAACAGGAGTGGTCCCAGGAATGGATGGCGGTCAATACCACTGGTTATTGGTATAGTATAGTACCGGAAGGATCCAAATGCTACTGAGTTTCTTACATCTGTGTGTCAGTTGTCAAGACATCATCTAATGATTGGTTATAGTCAGGCTGTTGAGGTTATGTATACTACCAGAATGCAAACCAATGACAGATAGTAACAGTATCACCCACAGCATAGTGTCAAACCATGTCATACACACATGTGTACCCATGTTAAAACATATGTGTAGTAAAATGCATACTGGCCACCAATGTAAACTATGAAGTGTTAAAACTGTGTAATACAGGGCATGTCACCCTTCCCTTGTGTCCACTATGTATGTACATGCAGACAGTGCACCTCCACCATGTTCACAAATGCACACCTGCAAATCTGTACTGCACACATCACACACATACTGTCCACTCACCAACACATGCTGCCAGAACTACACACATCAGCCAAGTAGCACATGGGCAGACAATACATTTTTGGAATTAACACTGGTGTAAACAATACTACATTGATAATTATAGCTTTAATGCATCATGCCTGCTCAGATATACCTACAGGGATATCATTACACTTTACTGTTGACAACATGCTAACATTGCTACACTGCTATAAAGTCACCCTGTGCATCAGCACCATGTTAGCCTGTTCCTGCATCAATGTTACAGATGACAGGAGGTGGCACAGTTTCATCATATGCACAGGGTGTGTTGTTGGTTTGTCAGAGCCTGACAATGACCCATCCAATCGACATGTGTGTGTGTGTGTGTGTGTGTGTGTGTGTGTGTGTGTGTGTGTGACAGGGACAACAGTACAGCATGGGTCAATGTTGATGTAATGTGTGTGTGTATGTGTTAGCCCTAGGTGTTTGGTTTATGAGTGTGTGTCTGCATGCACACAGTTCCACCATGTGGCTGCCATATACAGGAGGTTGTGGGACAGGCACAGACTGTACCTGCCAGGCTGTACAGATCACCATCTCTGGTGACGGACACAGTACCTGTGCCTGGCAGAGGTGCCACGGACAGTATCGGGTACTAACCCAGACTGGGTACTATCATCAGAGGAAGAGGGATGTTGACTGGACCCATGTCCCTGCTGGGACTGGCCAGAGCCATGTGCATGTGGTCTTCTATATATGCTGGGGCTGGGGCTGGTACTGCCACTACGGGAACAGCTGTGACTTGTGTGTCGTCCACAATGACTGCCAGCCGATGATGTTGCTGGCATACGTCCATGGTGTCTCAGCCATCCTGCACTGTCCTGGCACATGGACATGACATTGCGGAGGACATCTAATGTCTCCCCCAATGTCTATCAATGACCTCGGTGTAATTACGGATTGCACCGGCAAGGTCACAGATACTGTCATTGATAGCGGTGTTATGGGCCCTCTGCGCCTTTAGTCCCTGTCTGGTGTACCGTTCCATACATGCCTGCACCTGCATTACAGCCCAGAACATACCTGAGGTTGTAAGACCTGTGGGGGCATGTCTGCCATGGGCATTATGACCAGCAGTGCTCCCACGAGAACCCCTGGACATCTGCTTATGTGGTACTGTTCCAGGAATCTGGGTATGGCTGCTGTGAGGGGATGCATGTGCCATAGATACCACACTATCCTGGTCAATGCCTACTGTATGCTGTCCCTCATCTAAGGCCATTGGTGATGAGGGATGTATTGGCAGTATGAATGTGCGCATAGATGGGGTGGAAAGCTGGGTACTGTCGATTGGTGGACCAATGACAGACCCTGTCAAACCTGCCTGTGCCACAACACATGTATCATCATTTCCACTATTTGTGGCAGTGACTTCAGGTTCTCTGCTGCACTCAACCAACACAACCTCAGCACCTGTGAGACGAAGACAGGAAACACACTTTACAATCTGTACATGATGTTAGCACACATGCACACATGCACAGATGAACACATGAACACATGCACACCTGCACACATGCACACATGAACACATGCACACATGCACACATGAACACATGCACACATGCACACATGAACACATGCACACATGAATGCATACACAAATGCACACATGCACACATGAACACATGAATACATGCACACATGAACACAAATACACTACTCACTAAAGTAGACACACACACACACACACACACACACACACACACACACACACACACACACACACACACACACACACACACATATATACACACCAACAACAATCCAGAACATACTCATTTGTGGTCGATGGTGGAGTACAGTATCACAAGCCAAAGAGTCCTATCACACATGTCAGCATGCAGGATGTGTGTTGCTCAACAGCATGCAGTGTGAGTGTAGAGAGTCCTTGTTAATAACAGTATACATGTCTTTGATGCATGTGTGTTGTTTAATGATTGACCTCACCCTGGAACACAATGTGTACATGGACACAACATTGCTGTGCAAGTATGAAATGCTTTTCAATGTCCTGTGCACCATCACTCACAGGTATACATACCATGGCTAGATGCACACAGCTGTCAGGTGTATATCAATGAATGCTATGTGTAGTACTGTAGTTACTGTAACTGGATGTAGTGTAGTACCATGAGCCATCATCAGGCAGCATCATGTGGTCACTCAGGGCCACTAATGTGTGCCATACTGGCAACTATCTTGCTGTACCTGAACTGCAGCACTGTGGCTACATTAACCATTTCACAGCAGTTGTTACATGGGTATGTAAGGTGTCCAATAGGGAGCATTGCCTAACATGAATGTGTTGTGTGTTGAAGAGTGTCGCACTGCCCCATGATAGACCTCTACCCCTCAGGTATAGTATGTGTGCTGTGTGGATGACATTTGGGATACTGGAGTCTGACCATACAGCAGGTGTCTCAATACACCATGTGTATCATATTAACACGTACTGTATATGACAAAGTGGGGTATGTTGTGCGCATGTGTATTGACTCTGCCTATACAATGTCCACTACAGTGTACCACAATTGTTTGGGATGCTCTGTGTATTGCATGTATTTGAGGCAGCCACTCATGTTACTGGGATGTGCATAGTCCCACAGAAAACATGCAGAGCATGCATTCTGTGTAGGTGCTTTACATGTGTATATGGCCTACACCTCACCTATGACATGCACATGCTATTTGCTATATTAAATGTAGAACACTCACCAGAATGGGTCTGCTGTCTTGCTGTCTCTCCAGAGGGACCTACAAGGATATGATACAGTTTGTCAGTGTCAACAACTATGACATTGCTGCTGTGAGTTTGCAATTTTACAGTAATACAACGGTTGACAGTCACAGGCATACAGATTATGTTCCAAATTATCAGTATTGCACAACACCAGGCTCCACATCTTCTAAATACACAGTACACATCTGACATATGCATGTTCTAACAATTGAGCTAACAGTAGTCTACAGATATGCCATGTTACCTGCACGCTCAGAGTCAACTTGCTGGGTGACTCCAGCCTCCATGATGACACATGTCTGTTGTAGTGGTTGGCCAGGAGCCACCACACTGAAGAGCAGCTCTTCCACTCTGGTGAGGGGCGGATGTAATGCTGCACCACCGCCTGTGGCAAGCTGTTGTCTGCAGACATCAGAGGCATGCTGCCGGACATGTCTAATTAAATCACTGCAGTGATGGTGTACCTGCTCATAAGTCCGGTTATGCATGCCTACATCATTAACCTGACAGACAACATCTTGCCACAGTGCAGTGCGCTCATGCTGGTCCTGGCTGGTTCTGGAGAACAGCAGGGTGTGATGTTGTACTAGGGTGGATATAATGATTTCCTCCTCTTCAGGGGAATACACAGAGTTGTGATGGTGAGACATGTCCCTGGAAGACAATAAAACAATAATTGTGAGCAAGTCATGTGGCACACTTAACATTCTAAAGTACAGATATCAGTGAAATGCCATATATAGCAACCTATTGGCTGTCAGTAGATACACACTTTTAATACCACATATCAGTGCTCAGCCCACAACTGCCTGACAGTGCCTGACACGTTCTATATATTAAACCATGTTCTGCACAGCAACAAAGTGAAACCAGTATGTAAGACTATACAACAGTACATTGGCACACTGTATGTGACACAATGCACCACCTAGCCACAGGAGTATATATGAAGCTAATGCTTACAGAAATATGTCATCCATTGCAATGATTGCAAAGTACAGTTACAGTACTACCAGTACACCACACCACACTACTTGTTGATAGCAAACCCCTAAGTAACATATGTGCACATTCATCAATATAGGTGGCATACTGCTGTACTACACTATACATGTTGCTAGATAGGCACTTATATCCTGTAACACACATATGACCGAGGCCATGTTACAGGCATACCCACACACACACATCAGACATACCTACAAGACACAAAGGTATGGCAACCCAGATGAGCTTCATCTGTGTATCATACAGTACTGTGTGTCAGCACTTATAAAACCTTATGCCTGAGGTATGTAATGTGTGAGGACTACAGGTACCAAACAAAACAGTGTTTCCAAGCAATGTGGATATACATCATACTGTGCTGTGTAGGCCTACAGCTTCAGGTAGTACTACAGTTCATACGGGATTTGTAGTCACTAGTGGTGACAATCAATAAGCATACATGTACTGCTTTAGCCTACAATGGCACACTCCAGTCAACACCATGGGACTACGTCACACCGTATGCCATACTGCTTTTCCTGCCTAGCAATAGCATACATATCTTTTGCAGGGATCAGAGCTAGAACACTACATACCATGATATAAACAGTTTCCCACTAGGCTATCACACATATACACAACGTTGACACATTCACCTACACATTCACCATCACACTCAGTCAACCTCACACAGCAATTAATGCAACAAGTACATGCGTGTGTGTATCGGGTCTAGGTAGCTAATAGGCTATTAGCCGTAGGGCCTATAGACGCCTAGCCATATGCTACCCTGCCCTTCAACACCCATGTAATTTAAGTTAATGTGCCCCTGTCATGCAGAGCCACAGAGGTGATTCTCGGATTGTATTTCCTATCTCACATCCATTCATCATGAATATTCCTGATGACTGCTAATGAGGGTCTTTCTTTGCTATTGATAGGTAGTTAGTTCCAGAGTATGGTATGTGTCTGAGATGAGAATGTACCACCCCAGCACTTTCTGCTGTTTGACGTTACAAGGTTTAGATCAGTACAGTGTGTAGCTTGTAGGGAGTTTGATCTGTTTACATGGAGCATGTCCAACACCTGTGGGTTTGGCATAGCTTTGTATGTTAGGCAAAGGTTGCCTCTGGGTAGGTGGTATGCGACACAGTGTAGCTGTGGTTTTGTAAGACAGTTTACATGGGGCATCTGTTTGAGTCTGGTAACACTCTTTGTGAGGTATGTGCCTGGCGTCTACAGTTGCTGTAGATGTCTTCTGAGGTACATACCAAAAGGGTCATTGTACTCTATGATGGGTTTTATGACTGATGAGTAGAGTGGAACACTGACCTCTTTTTCCACGGATGACACACCTTTCCTGATGACATGTGGACCGTACGCAATTTACATGACTAGTGTGGCACTGTGATTATCAAAAGGGACACTACTGTCCACCTGTGTCCCGTGGTCTCTTATCACACTTTTGGTGTTGAGTAGACTACCACCTGTGTGGTAGTTCATGGGTACAGGGTTTTCTAACAAAAGGGATGGCAATACATTTACAACATTGAGCTTGAGCGTAAATATAAACATCCATTGGTGTACATATAGATTTACGTATAGGCACATACACAGTCCACCATTCATGGTGGGAATATCAATTATGCAAAGGTTGAGAGGGATACAGTTATGTACTAATATTGCACAGTCTTGTGCAGAATGCATTGAAGGTATTCTCAGCCCATGTATCTTTAGCAGGACTCCCTGTCTGGAAGACTAAAAACCTAACATATCATACCGACAGCATTTAAACACCACATGTCATATACCAGCACTGTATGCTGTCTTGTTTGCCACATACTACAACCTACATAAAAATATGCACATAACAACCTTCACCAACATATATAGTCCACCCTTCACAAACAGTTGCAGTATGTCCCTTGTTCTATGCACATGTTAAGATGCTAATATATCTGACATAAATATCTCTCCATATGTGTGTGCCATACACACACAAGGTCCACACTGTTGTAGGTCCGTAGACCTCAAAGATGACCTGTTGGGCCTTGCTACAACATGAACAGTTGTCACATGTGTGCATAACAGTAATATTACAGGGAGTATTTATAGCTGCTAATGCTACATTACTATACTAGCCTGGTACAGCAGTTGCCAATGCTAAGCTACACATTATATGACTATCATGCATGTGTCACTCTGTCACATCCAGGTTTATATAGCTGTTTGCACTACTCCGCCAAACAGCCATTATACACAGTACTGTACAGAACATAGATAACATGATCAGATGTTTGACATTTAATGCTGAGCTACATATGTCACAGTTATGTCCCACTGCACACAGCTACACAGTAATTTGTCCAAGGCAGTAGTTATGCATGGCATCAGTGCATACATACCTACTGCTGCCACATATGTATGTTTCAAAGTATGTACAGTACTCTTCATAAACATCTACTACTTGCCGGTAACCACATATCTGTTACATACCTGTTTGTCACTTTCAGGTCCGTCTGTGTATGTTTTGATGATTTTTTTCTTTGGTATTAATTAAGTAAAGTTTGCTTTTACTTAATTTTTTTTGGTTATTAATTAAGTTTTTTTTTACTTAATGTTTTTGTTAAGTAATTAAGTAATTTTGTTTTACTTAATTAAATGTTTGTTTTAATAAGTAATAATTTATTTTTACTCATCTCAAGGTTTGCAGACAGTATAACATGTGCAATGCAATGATTGCATGTGGGGATAGCAAGTACAGTCTCCTTTTATAGGTATCTGCACATGAGCATGTGATGCCCTCTGCACCAATTGGTGCCCAGCATTTGGTAAATGCATACAGCCTGCTGTGTGGTAATTGCAGTACTCACTGTCATAGCACCCCAATGCTATAAATTGCTAAGTTATGTAGGCGTAGCCCTTTCACATTTCCAGTGTAGGGCCCATGCTTGTTTGCTGTGTAGACTGTTGTTTAAGTCAGAAGGTTGGTATACTTCTTATATCTGAAGCTAGAGGTGTAGACAATGAAGTACATGTTGTACTCAGACCTGACTGTTGCCACTTCCAGTACAGAGCTATCAGTTTAGAGTTTAACTCACCCCTACAAATGCTTACACAAGATATATGTGAGTATGTAGTTTCTTTTCTACTTATATAATTAACTGCCATACAAAAGTAGTTATTGAGAAGTATTTGTTTGGCACATGAACTGTTTGTGAACTGATATACTGTGCATATTAATGTACTCACTTCTGCGGGGTTTGTGTTTTTTATTGTTGACATTAGCACATGATAGACCCTAAACACACACGTATATTTAAAATTTGGGGGGGGGGTGGATGCAGACATACAGAGAGCATTATGTATTATTGTGTGAATGTTATCTTACTAGACTTAAAGTATTGGTGTGTACCTGTTAGTTTATCAAGGCAGGTGGTCTGTCCACCTTTCTGACTAACATCAGTACTTTTCAGAGGGATTCAGAGGGACACAGCTAAAATATGTTTCACAATCAGAGACATCCCTGAAAAGTAGTCACAGTTAGGAAGTATGGCCTCTGCCCTAATCAGATATGCCAGTGTTTGTTCTGCTATGATACTGT
This sequence comes from Protopterus annectens, assembly GCF_019279795.1. Classification (NCBI taxonomy): domain Eukaryota; kingdom Metazoa; phylum Chordata; order Ceratodontiformes; family Protopteridae; genus Protopterus; species Protopterus annectens. Next base: position 1,999,924,384 of record NC_056741.1, on the reverse strand, counting down.
GTGGGGGTTGTAAAGTGCTTCTATAACATTATTTGCTGCTAGAATGGCTGCTTCTCTTATCACAGTCATGTAATGCAATTTCACAACAATTGCTGGTAAAGATCCACAGAACAACCTTTATGTTATGGCCTTCCTATTTTCCCTTTACATTCACTCACTGTATTGCATGATATATTTATTTCAGAACCAAGCTGTTGTATATCTGCTGTGGCTTAGTGGTATTTCATGCAGTCTAGTGTGTCCAAGGTCTGGGGTTTGAGACTGACAGAGGTGTTTTATTTTGCTGCTGAGCAGAACAAGGGCCCTGGCATACAGAGTGACTAAGGCACTTTTAAGCAGTTGTAAGCGGGTTTGCGCGGCGCTTAGCAATACTTAGCTAAGCGCACACATGTGCACACTCACTTAAACCCGCTAACTACTGCTTAAAAGTGCTTACTCCCGCTGACCCCCACGCTGATTTCTTTGAAAGAAAAGAAAATGGGGAGATAGGAAAGTGGTGAAAAAGGGGGCACAAAGAGGGAAAGACATTAGGGAAACCAGCTCAGGATGTGCAGGACGGGTGTAGGGAAGGTCCATAGCTGCCCATTTCTTTACTAGCAACAGCTGTGCATATGCAATAAATTTGGAGTGAAATTTGAAACCTTCCACCCCTGAGAGAGGAGTGAGGACAACAAAGTATGTTGTACTACCAATTATAATTATCAGTTTATATGTCCAGCGGACATGTGTGCAAAATGGGCAGCTATGTATGGGGCGTAATTTTTTGTGGAAACAGATTTTTTTTTCCAGGTGAGAGTGGAATGTGAGGTAGAGGAAGTAGATATATTTGGTGAGGTAGGTTGGGGAGGTAAACAGACAAGACAAACAAGACGCATACAGGGGCGGAGTATAACACATGGGGTGGGTGAACACTATTGACAGGGACGGATGTTTGGAAATCGCAAGCCCATGAGCCCACAGATGGTAACAGTGGAACTGAGATCCCAACCCATGGGCAGTCACCACTGCACCTTCACAGCCCTGAGGGTGGCTGTGCTGGGGGCTGCGTAGGAGGGGCAGGCTCACCAGTGAGTCGTGCCACTCTCGCCTCAAGCTGGCATAAGGGATCAGCGACTGAACGCTGGATCTCCCTACGCACCATGGCCTGGACCTTTTGGAGGGTGACAGGTGGCCCTTCTCTGTCCACGCTTGCACGGGGGGATGAGCCCCATCCCCTGCAGCGCTTCCACCCGAAGGTGGCACAGGACCAATGGAGGGGGGGGGCCCGGGCTGGGCACCGGACCTGCTGGTGCCAGGTGCAATTGCCAGCTGAGGAGGGACAGGTGGTTCTGCTGGGACCGGCCTTCCCATACATTCTGTGATTAGGTGTGTTTAATTACAACATAGACAACAGCATTCCAATTTAGTTGTAACAGCTTGCAGTAATATTCCCATTAACCCAACACACCACGGTTCCAACAGTTGAACAGCAAGCATAACACATGCATATATTGAACGATAGTGAATATTCCAACAGCATGCAGGGATGATTGGTGGCAACAGGCCACCAAGATTGTGGTGTATGAACAGGGCACATGCATCAAAGTAAATGCAGATATTTATAGAACAATAGGACATATGTCCCAACAAATGTTTTGAGATTAGACATACCCATTGAGGTGTGGAATTGCATTGCTTATGCACATATAGTAGGGTATAAAAAGAAACCTCCATTAACATCTTATAAGTACTTTTAGTCTACACTACATTCCTATTAACTGCAGGTGTATATCCCCTACATGTATTATTACACGATGCAACATGCATTAGGCTTTGTAATGGGTTTGGCTAGTTCATTATATACCTGACCTATATCTGACATACTAACTGTCCAAGATGCAGATGTTACTGCTACACAGTTATATATTTTATTTATATTTATATATCTACATATCTGGTTGTGTTCATATGACATTTTCAGTAAAATTTCTCCAGAACCCTACATTTCATAAAAACGAAAAAGCTTCCACAATAGATAAACTACAAACTTCGAAAGTAGATTCAATGTAGCTGAAAAAAGTATGGAACACCAAAATTAGCGCTTTCATTCACTTTATTTGACGTGAACTTCTTCAGAAACAACTTACCCAACCATTACAACACTTTAAATAGTAAAATAACCATCATATCTAAGGTGTCTACTTTTTTCTCTAACAAACTTTTGAGATTCACAACTTTCTTAAAAGTAAAGTTTGGTTTTACACCTATAACTTTAGCTAAATCTTATTAACATTTTACATTATATGTATTTATTATTATATTTTTTTAATGTATTGTTTATAATAATTTATATATATGTATATTTATAGTTTATATCTTTAAGAAATGAATTAACTAATTAATTACATCATAGCATAACCTCTAAACTATGTTTTTGCATTCTGAGTGAACACTCATGGGGAAGTTATTAGCATGTAACCCATAAAACAGCTCTTCCATCTTAACATTTTCACAAATGGATATACACACATTATTTATTTATTTATTTATTTATTTATTTATTTATTTATTTTGCTTTTACTTATTTACACTCTGTCTTGTAAAGCTGCACACTGAGTGTAGTTAACTACTATAGACATTTTACCATATATTGTGCATTGTCTGGTAGGTAGTAACGGTCTAAGGTTCTGACCTGCTAATGAGCTGCTCCCTGTATTTACATGCAAAAGGTATGATTGCTTCTATCTCCATTTACCTTCTCTATGCCTTTGAGCAGGAGTTACCCATTGAAAAGAGACACCTGTGTCCAGTCACTGTAATTAAAGGTGTAGAAAAATAAACAAATTAGTTATTTTACTGAAACAGCCTTTGCAGGTTTGACAAATTATCTTACAAAACAAAAGGTGTTGCTGCAGAAACCTGAAGTATGCAAACATTTTAGAAGCTGCTATAACAAAACAATCTACATTTGACATCTCTTTTTGCACAGTACCAGATCATTAACTAGTAAGGAACAAATTGCTTTAAGTTTTTTGTATTATTATTTAGGGAGGGGGGGGGGTGTTGTACTTTGAAAACAAAGATAGACCTCTTTTTTTAATCAGACGAATTTTGCACTAAAATATCATTATCTTTGTTAGACAGTTTTATTGTTACTTAAGTTGAGGGATAAAGTGTGCTTCATCATACAGTTTAGGAATCGAAATGTGCATAATAATTTAGAATATTGCCATGTTATCGAGTATTTTAGTGGAAATGTTCTGTCTTCAGAATAACAGTTTTTTTCTGTGTACTGCATGTTAAAAAGTGACTACCAGCATTGTATTTTTTTCTAGAGAGATATTTAGTATTCATTCTGTTTAAGCTCATGGCGTCTTTGAGTTATGTTAACAACAGTGGAAACTGAAAAATATTTGTTTCACTTGCACTTAAATGGTTAATCTAAGACCTATTCATCAGATTCCTGACTTCAACAGGTGTATTGTATTAGCCACATACAGTGCATTTAATCAAGTATTTGATTGCTTTTAACATTTTTAAATTTTCTGTCATTGCAGAGGATGCTGCTTGACTTCTGCAATGTGTGCTTAATCATATAAAGCCGGGAATAAAGTTCTTCTGAGAAAGAAATATATTGAAATGACAGCCTGGAACAAAGCCTGAAGGTGACATTTGCTGTGTAGTGAAATATGTGCAAGACTGTCAATAAATAATTTTTGTCACATAACTAATAAAACATCCAAGAGTGTTTCAGCCGAGTTCCATTTAGTTATTCATTAGAAACTGTTTTGCTGCCATTAAGCACACATTTCCCTTTTCTGTTATGTTTGCTATTGCATCACAGAGTCACGTCTCCATTTCCAAGTTCACAGCAGGGACATTAAACATGATTGCTGCAATGCACAATCTGTTTATGTTAAATTTATTTTTATTATCACACAGTATCAGTCTGAAAGATGATATGTTATATAATGAAAACCACAGCAAGAGGTAGCATTTCATCATTGCTGTCATCGGCACCTATGACCACTTAACTCTTATAAACTCACTGGCAAAATCAAATCCACTGTGTAGTAAAATATGAGAGACAGAGAGAAAGTGAGACAGAGAGAGAGAGATGTGGAGGAAAATAAGAACCTGCTACACGCTATAGTGCCTGGGTATTGAATACATAGTTAATATTATATAGGCTGTGCCATTAAATAAGCTATGTTCCTTTATCCAAGGTGTTAAATCATGGATGATTTATGCCCAACAAGTTAAGCTTTAAATGTCATTTCTAAATGTCTTTCGATTCCCTTGGTGTTAAATATGTACCTTACACACAACAATATATGCATGTTACGTATCAGTATTAAGTATTAACCCCTTCCTCAGAATTTCTAAAGTAGCTTATGAATGAATGTAGGCCTGAATAACAATTACAATTGTCCTTATTGGGAATGCACATCTCAGTTACATCTTAGCTCCAAGAAAGCTATGTAACAATACATAGCACAGTGACACTTGGAATTATCCTAAAGCCACTAACTCAAGTTCCGGCAGTACAATAGTACACATCAGAAAGGTCTTCACTCAACACTCCAATCTCGTCCTCCAACTAAACAATCAAATAAGGAATGCAAAGACATGCATGGTTTGTATGTGTATGGGTTGGAGGGTCTAACAAGGTCATTCTGATAAGGTCCTGTTGTGGTTTTTGCTTTTGAACTATGAAAAACCCTAATTCACACCCTCACTTAACCATTCTACTGAGAAGCAAAAGTAATGAAATCAGTAAACTATTAACTATTAAACTATTAACAACAGACTAATTTACAGGGAATGGTGCATGCAAAAGCCAAGTGTTGTAGCTACTGAAGTGCCACTAAGCCTTAGTGACTATAGTATCCCTCTGAAGGATGACATCTATCTGTAAGCTGGCAGACTAGTCATTCTGATCAATACAGTAACTTACTGAATAAATGTCTCCCAACCAATAAAAACACCAGTGTGAGGAATACTAGTGCTCAAAGTCAGGCTTGGCTGAAGCAAGTTCTTCAAGGCCTGTAATATGTACCACAAACCACAACTTGCAGTATGCCTCTTGTCCAAAATTACCATAGCTTGACTTCCAGTCAGACATACTAGTACTAGAGAATCATAACCTCCCATGATCCAGACTTGCCTGCAAATTCCCACAAGTCTACAACCTTGGTAAACCCAAGCAGCACCTGCCTTCTGCAGGACTGGAACAAGAATTAAAGGTCTTTCGAGTTTAGGTTAGAAAGGATTTTCTTAGGACAGCTAGGGATATGTGGAAAGAAACCAAACAAAAGATAATACAAAAGCTGAGAAACTGGAGGCTCTGTTTTATGGATATGAATAGCGAGATATAACCACTGAAAATGTGTTTAGTACCCTTAGTTTTACACACAGGTCAGGCATATTTTTATCAACCAGAGGAGAAGTTGTGGATAGCAATTAATAAAGAGTTTATGGATTGAGTACTATAGTTCAAGGATTGGGGGTAGGCCAAGAATAAAGTAGGATAAGTTAATCCTTCCAATAGAACAGGGTGGTTTGGGATTACCTGATTTGAAAGGATATTTCAGAGCTAATCAATTAAAGTTCCCATAAATAGCACAAGAAGAAATTCTGAGACTGCGATTTTGGATGCTGATCCTTAAGGACAATAACAATAGCTATACAGAATATTATATTCATAAAGTATCAGGAAGTATTCTATGAAAGAAGCCAACATGGGAATGGAGAAAGCAGATTCTGTCAGTAGAGATTACTGCAACTAGGGATACAGAAAATAGGCAAGAGTGGAATGGAATTTATTGGAGAAAACCTGGCTAAGGAACCATGGTATTGGGAGCAAATAATTAGAGAGGGAAAGGTAAGAAAACGGTAATAGGCCAAGAATACATAAGGACTGCAAGCTAGAAACTGCGTTCAGAGATTGATATTAGAGTGTAGGCAAAGAGAGAGGAATAGGGGGATCCTCAGTGAAATATTAGGACTGGTACAATTTTTAGTAGACTCTAGAACTGTCACTTATGTTAAAAAAGGGATAATTAGTAACGCGTATAAAATATTTAATGATAACTATAGTAATCAATCAGAAGAAGTTACAAAGGATTGGAAAGAGAGGCTTGATAAGCAATACACAAATAAACAAGGGGAGGATATATGTTTGGCTCCCAAATATGCAACAAAGTCTAGAAGAATTAGGATTTTTCTTGGAAGTGCTTGCATAGGTATTTTTATAATGCAAGCAGATTCCAATTGTTCTTCCTGACGTAGAATGCAAATGTTAGAAGTATGATTGGTAAGAAAGAGATAACTGGAAATATATATTTTGGAGAGCTGGCAGTCTTTAAAATTTCTCTGCAGATTACTCTGTCAGAAATATAAAGTGAGCAAATTGGTATAACTAAGGAAATGATTTTTTTGAGATGTGATAACAGAATCAGAATTGTCTAGACATAGTAAATCATTGCTGAGTTTAATTTTGGTGGCTGCAGAAACAAAGCAATTACTATAAAATGGAAATCAAGGTCTAAACTAACCATACAAGAGGCAGTGAATATAGTAACAAAGCTAAAAGAACTGGAAGTGGGATCTATAGAAAAGGGCAGGAGCAAATTACAAAGAAAAAATGGGAATTGTGTGAACAATACATGAAGAATAATGCTTTGGAGTAGAAATTAAGTTTAAGGAAAGTGATGAACTGAATGAGCTATGTAATGTTCTGTATAGAAGATTATATGTAATGTATAATGTTTGCAAATGAAAATATGTCAATATGGTTTTCATTTATATAAATGTATGATTGCCTATGTCAAAAGTAATAATTCAGTCAAGATGTTTCTTGTTTAAAAAAAAAAAGTCTCACATATGATTGAGTCATGCTGTGAATCAAGCATTTAGGTTGTTAATATGCAGTGTCCATTGAAAATTCCAGTCATGTCTTTAAAGCACCTAATCCATTTACAATATAACAGTACTCTCCTATTCGTTGATCCTTTTTCTCTGGCTACAAAACATGTCTATATATATATATATATATATATATATATATATATATATATATATATATATATATATATATACATTCCGACTGAAACAAACCCTTCAGTAGAGCTTAAAATATTGAAGAGTTGTGAGTTTTTATAGATAGATAGATGGAGTTGTGAGTTTTTATAGATAGATACTTCACCAATGAATTGCCGGAGTACTGTTTCCAGTACCAGCTTTCTTGTTTTGTATACCACTATTGACACTTGCTTAGGAGATAACTAGTACAAATCTTAATTAAAAGAGAATGTTCCAAATATGGAAGTGATTTCTATATTTATTCTACATGACAACCACAGTTTCAGCTATATGATTTTAGCTGTACAAATTCTGACAAAACTTTCTTTACTTTAGGTAACTTCAGATATTCTCAGTGTATGCAAACTCTAGTAACTCTAATGTTCTCTGTACATCCCTTCTGTAAAGAAGTTGTGCAGAAAAGGAACAATACACTTACCCCTTCTTAATCTCTAGCTCTACCTCTGTAAATATTTGTTTTTTTTACTCACTTCCATTGTGTGTGTGTGTGTGTGTGTGTGTGTGTGTGTGTGTGTGTGTGTGCGCGCGCGTGTGAAGGAAATCCAATTTTAAACCTTAAAGAAACAATTTTATGTAACCAACCTGTATTGCTGGCCATGTAAACTATTACAACATAATGTAAACCCACTACTTTATTAGAGATTTAGAAGAACTATATAATCTATTTTATAAAAAAAGTGTCACTGTATATGAACTTTATGAAGTTTTATAAGTTTTGCTATTATGTAAACTTAACAATTAATAATATTTTAAGTGTATAACTTACGTTTGATGGTACTATTTATTCCCTCTGAACCCAAGTCACGGCTGAAAAGGTTTCCTGGACCAGTCCCCCTACCCAGTTACCAAATAGTAAATAAATACATTGATTAATTAATTTAAGTCTGGCCAATTATTCACATTATGTGGCTTGTTTAAAGTTATAAAGCAATGAAATTAGTGTCCAGTGTAATTTATCAGACCTGCTTTAAACTGCCCACCCATTTGCAATTGTTGAATGTGGAAACACAATGCTGCACTGTAGGTACCACTCAAATCACAATATGCATTTATACACTGTGGACTTTTTCTTAAATACCATGTTTATAGATAATCTTGCAAAGAGCAACATAAAACCAAGTATATTTCCTGAGTGCTTATTCAGACTCATCTACAAATTCTACTAACAATCTGCAACACAGCCATAATATTTAAAGTATATACATTCTTTACAATACATTAAAGATCTTGTTTAGCAGTTGGGATAAATCATGATGTCATATAATGCAATTTACTTTGTACTTTATTGCAGATCTCAGAAAGACAAATTACTTTCAGATTGTCAGTGACTAACTCACTTGCGGTTGTAAAAGGTGTGTATATACACAAATAATGACTGAAGTTGCTGCATATTGATAAATGTGGTACCTGCAGATATGCCAGTAGTATAGTAAAATACATTATCTTTAAATTCCATAAAATAGCAAAATGCTTCATAGCAAATGTCTTCAACTTTGGGAGCAAAGATGACAGTGATTGATTGTGGCACACTTACTCTCTATAAGATCGAAGTAATGAATTGGTTCTAAGAATTTTGTTTAAGATACACATTAATGATATTTTCTATTGACAGCTTTCATTAAGACCTCACTGCTGCTAATGTTTCTAGCTTTCACTGCAGTCAATGCATTAAAACAACTTTTTACATGTAACTATATATTTTTTAATATAATTCAGCCATTTTCCTCAAGAATGTCTGAGCCAGAGTTAGCCTTCTGGCTACTGCGCTTTGTTGCCAGATGTGACATATTGTCAAGGGTTTAAATAACAAGTATCTGTTTGGAAAGGCAGGCAATCTGAGACTGAGCAGGCTGTGGATAGCTGCCCTTCTTAAGTGAAAGAATGTGGGCTATTACCTCTACACAGCTCAAACTAGATAAAGAAATAGGTGCACACCACCCAGCAGTGAATAAAAAGTTTAACTGATGCATAAATCTAAAGGCTTTTTGTTTGTGTAAAGAAGTGCCTAATAGTCAAAGTCATGCATGTGAAAGTTAGGTAAAGGAATTGTACCCCTCAAGGCCATATGTAATAGCACCTCATCCTCAGCTTCTGCTCGCATGGATGGAGGCACATAGTTCAGAACTTTTAAAGCTATACATCAAGAAAAAAGAGCAAGAGAGAGGCTGGAAACTGGCAGACATCTTCATTTTCCTGGTAGGTAGATCATAAGCTCCTAATGTTGGAAGATGAATAAATAAATTAAATTCATAAGGAGAAATCCTGGCTTAGAAAATGTTTACATGCCGAAGGTGTCTTTAACCAGACATCACTGCCTGTTGATTTCTATAATGTCTGCATATACAAGAATCTACATGGTCAGAATCTTAGTCTAAAAAGTATATTATTTAACTTTGGATTATGGTTAAAAACAAACACCGCTGAGCAAAACAATGGAGGATTGCAGTCTCATTTAAATCACAAGTAGCTCCTAAATCCAATAGCCAATGATGTAAATAATCCAAGTGCAGGCGAAGTATTTTACTTATTCTGGTGAATAACTTCGTATTCTCCTTCAGGATTATAAAATCTGTGTATCAAAACAGTCCTCTCTGTAAATTTCCATTCAGTAATTCTCAAAAACCCCAACAACACGACCGCATCAACACCAAAGCACGATCATCTGTGAATCCACTGTATCTCACTACTGGAACTTGACACACCATCATCTGAACACTGCAGCAGCAGCAGCACCTAAGGTCGTCTTGGACATAAACCTGCACTGTAGCAAGTTCACGCTAAAATGTGATTACTTACCCAGCTACACTAAGGTCGTCTTGGACATAAACCTGCACTGTAGCAAGTTCACGCTAAAATGTGATTACTTACCCAGCTACACTTGTGTAGCTGGGTAAGTAATCACATTTTAGCGTGAACTTGCTACAGTGCAGGTTTATGTCCAAGACGACCTTAGGTGCTGCTGCTGCTGCTGCAGTGTTCAGATGATGGTGTGTCGAGTTCCAGTAGTGAGATACAGTGGATTCACAGATGATCGTGCTTTGGTGTTGATGCGGTCGTGTTGTTGGGGTTTTTGAGAATTACTGAATGGAAATTTACAGAGAGGACTGTTTTGATACACAGATTTTATAATCCTGAAGGAGAATACGAAGTTATTCACCAGAATAAGTAAAATACTTCGCCTGCACTTGGATTATTTACATCATTGGCTATTGGATTTAGGAGCTACTTGTGATTTAAATGAGACTGCAATCCTCCATTGTTTTGCTCAGCGGTGTTTGTTTTTAACCATTATCTTTGAGCTTGTTGTTCCGTTGAGCATTCACTCCACTGGTCCTCTTTATTCATTATTGTAACTTTGGATTATACTTGGTATTTTTAGACCTCTGGTTTATTTTCAAAAAATTAGTATTGAGCTTTATTTACTTTGAATTGATTCATCTGTTCTTCTTATAACCTCTGTAACATTCTTGCACACACACCAGTTCTTCAGCTCTGTGTTCACCAATAATTAGGCAATCCTCAAGCCTATTAGAAACAGTCCTGAAAAATCAAGATCACTAGTATTAATGATTTGCATACACTCCATGCCTCATTTAGTTTCTAAGAATACAAACACTTGTCTGCTTTAAGAAAATTACAGAAATTCTTCTGCATTTTCTGCAATGAGAACTAATCAAAGAAAAAAACTGTTGAAATGTGCTTTCAACTTTGTAATTTAATATTGTTAGATAATGGCATATTACCAAGTTATATCATTTTATTTGTACTGAATGTGATTTCAACTTTGTTATCCAATACTGTTAAATAATGTTATACTACCAATGTACATAATTTTATTTTATTCTTTTATTGTACTGAGGAGCTTTTCTCCCTGGGCCTCCACTGAAAACAGGCTCTGCACAGCCCAGTGGACTTTACCGGTTAACAAACTGCAAATAAGTAAATAAATAAATTACATCATGCTGATAGTCTTCTCCCCCCTCAAGTGTAAACAATTCAACTTTCTGGCCTATAAAAATGTCTTCCTTTCTTTTCTGCCATTTTCCTTTTACTGTTACTTTTGGTACATTTAACTGTCCAGTACGTATTTGATTATATACAGCAAAAGGGATAAGCATATCCATATGCAATTAGTAATAAAGCAAATGTATTATGTTGGTTCACGACAGATCATATATATATATATATATATATATATATATATAAATGCCTTAGTTTAAGGACATTTTTGAAAGCTTTACTTTAAGGAGGCTTTTTCAGTCCAGTTTAAAATATCAACCTAGTGTCATCCATTATTTTGTGTGAAAACTTGAAGTGATAAGCTGCTGTCCCATTATTTTATACTTTTTTATTAGCCTCACTTTTCATACTTACATTGCCACTCCTATAGTGCCTTTTTTAGGTGACTTTCCAAAGACCAAATTACTACCATGACAGCTATAAATATATCCAATCAGAGGGTCATGCTGCTCAATTGTAAAAGTCTAAATCTCAAGATGCACTTGCTCGAAGCAGTCCTCAAAATGGAGAACATCAACATTTGTGCTGTAACGGAGACCTGGTTTAAAGCAGAAAGCACCCCAGCGCTACCAGGCTACAACTCATTCCACACCTTTCGGCCCCAGAACATGGACTGAAGCTAAAAAGGTGGTGGTGTCTCCATATTTGTAAAGGATGTGCACACCTCCAGACTAGTAGTTCAGCATAACACATCTGAGATACTTCGGGTACAAGCCATAGCCTGTTATAGGTCCCCAACCATGTCCCAAGACTCTCATCTCACTCCACATTCTTAAGCACCCTGGAAGCTATTAGGGTCCAACCCAACACTCTCATACTAGGTGACTTCAGCTACCCTCCATCTACTGGGAAAACTATTCATGCACAAATACACTGTTCCAAAGCTTCATGGAATTCATCAATTCCAATGCCCTGGGCCAGCTCATTCTTACCCCCACTAGAGGAAGCAACATCCTTGACCTGGTTATTACAAACATGGGCAACCATTGCTCTATAACAATAGCCAATTCCTCCCTTATTAGATCCCACCACAAACTAATCACCATGGAAATCCACATCTCATCCACACCCACTGTAAAGGTAACCACCATGAAAAACTTCTCCAAGGCTGACTTTGGGCTCCTAAAAACAGAGGTGGCTAACTTCACGGCAAAATCATAAACCAATGCACTGTATGAACATGTACATAAATGCATGGAACTAGCCATACCCAACAGAACCAAGATGCTCTCCTCCAAAAAAAGGAAGCCAATCTGGTGGTCCCATGCGATTAATAAACTCTACAACAGAAGGAAGAAACTGTTGCAGAAAAAGGTGAAGTTCCAAGAATGGAAATGCTATCTTATTAACCTCAACAAAAAGTTGAGATCCCTCATCAAAACCTATAAAGCCAGCTGTGAAGGCAGAATTACGGCAGACACTAAAAACAACCACAAAGCCTTCTATACTTATATCAAGAATCTCCATGGCAATACCCAGGTTTGCTCTGAGTTACTACACAATGATACCTCCTATACTGAGCCAACAGATATTGCTAACAGATTCAGTGCAAACTTTACACCTCTCTCCTCCCCTAAAGTACCAATCACAATACCGGAGGAATGCCAGGCCCCCAGCATCACTGCAGCACAGGTTAAAGCTGCATTGTCCAAGGCCAAGAATACAGCTTCCATGGGACCAGACAATATCCCTGGATGTGTTCTACATGAAATACAAAGTGAACTAGCACCACTTCTATGTGCCCTGTTCAATCACAGCTTCACCTCAGGCTTTGTCCCTACCAAATGGCACACTGCTACAGTCATCCCTCTCCATAAAGAGAGAGAACTACAGACCCTGGGAATTATCATCCCATTAGGCTGATGAGTCTAATATGTAAGGCTATGGAGCGCATCATCATGGACCTAATTAACAAGGATGTAGGGAATCTCCAAACTCTAGATCCCATGCAATTTGGTTTTGTAAAAGCTAGATCAAGCCTGCTCAACCTGGTTAACTTCTTTGAGCCAGTCACTAGAGCTGTGGATGAGGGCAAGTCAGTTCATACAGCCTACCTAGATTTGGCCAAGGCCTTTGATACCATTCCCCACTCAGGTATTATTGATAAACTCACCAAACTAGGCATCAACCCCTATATCACTAGGTGGTTTGCAGATTGACTCACAAATAGAACCCACAGTGTGAAAGTAGCAGACTCCAAGTCAGACTGCCGACCAGTCACGAGTGGAGTCCCACAGGGATCAGTCCTAGGTCCTCTTTTGTTTGGAATATACTTCTCAGAAGTCCAGGCCCACGCGGAGGGACTCTGTCTTACCAAGTTCACAGACAATTGCAAGCTGAGAGCCGTTATTAACTCCCCAAGTGATGTAGACATCCTACAGAAAGGCCTCACTGAGACCAATGACTGGTGTTGAAACCATCGCCTTAAGCTTAATGCCAAAAAATATGTCATCATACCCTTTTGGAAAAACTTAGTTCCCACTAATTACCACATCGATGGGTGCCAACTGAACAATGAAGGCATTATAAGAGATCTGGGGACACAGGTTGACAGCAATCTCTCCTTCGACCATCACATTGCCACTGCTGTCAGAAAGTCCTTCTGTGTGGCACATCTCATTACCAAGGGTTTGCATACCAGGAAGAAAGAGGTCATCATCTTTCTCTACTCTTCCCTTATTAGGCCAGTCATCGAGTATAATGCCCCATTTGGCATGTACCTCACTAGACACATGCAACAGCTGGAAAGGCCACAAAAGCACTTCACGAAGAGGATCCTAGGCCTTAAACACATGTCCTACATGGACAGACTCAAAAAACTGCAGCTATTCTCTGTCTCATATCATCTACTAAGAGGTGATCTCTGCTTGACTTACAAAGGCATGTCTGGCCCAGCTCTGTTAGAAATGCTACATCTAAAGAAATCCCAGTCCCTCCACACCACACGCTCCAGAGATCTCAACCTCATTACCATAATCAACAGAACATGCTGGAGGGACAGGTTCATAACCCAGCGACTGCACATGCTCTGGAATAGACTTCCCATACATGTCAAGCAGGGCACTTTACTGGCCTTCTTCAACAGAAATCTTGATGAGTGGATGGGAAATAGAAAATTCAACTCAGGGATGACTCCAGTGGCTCTACTTGATAGAGGCACTGGGAACTAATGTCGGGCAGCACGATGCCAGGGCACTTCTATGGGCTAGGTTTGTAAAGGCTCCAGGGCCATTAGCCTAGTATACACCTATGAACCTATGAACTAGTGTCACAATTTTAGGAATTACTGGAGGAGAATTTGATGACACTGTTAATTGTCTGTAAAGTTGCCATCTACTCAGATATTTAAAATAGGACTTTTTAGGGAAGCACTAGATTTTATAGGACAAACCAGGCCTGCTGTAAGTGCAAAAGCCCAAAATGTACCTTCTCAAAAATAAAAGCTCATTCACTTCCAATACTTATGCAGCTTCATATTATGTTAGGTGATATCGGGGTACAAAAGTAATTGTTTTATGCAATTGTTAAATGAAAGTTTGAAAATACCTTTTGTCTTGATATCTCAGAAGATTTGTTATTTTTCACAATCTTTATGGGACACAGTAGTCCAAAGATTGCACATAGAAGGACAGGTCCTAACCCTATATGTCTGCACTTTTCTGAGTGTGATATATATTTTCTAAAGCACTCCTCGAAAGTGTGCCAGGCTTTTTGTGAATGCCTGCAGTGAGAGTCATTCTAGACATCCATATTTTGAAACTACTTTGTCGGGTGAAGGGGTCAGTAGCAGCACATTAAGAAGATAAGGCTAGAATTCTTTATCCCCAGCAAGAACTTTCAGCTCTTCCTTTGGAATTGTCTGGTGTTCCCAGGCTAAGACATATTATTCTATCAGTTTTGTTATTTTACTTTTATTTCATTTGAATGGGGTAGAACACTGAGCCCACTGGGAAATTTTTTATGTTCACCTCTGGGTTACAAAGGTAGAACATTATAAATATCCATACAGTTATAGTAGCATTTTACAAAGAGAATATTGGAATAACAAAAAGCATGTTGTGAGTCTATGCTAGACCTCCCACTGGCAGGTACAGCTCTGGTGGGAGGCACACAGTGGTCATCTTCAAAATGTAGCTAAACTACCTCAACTAATTCCACACAAAGTAGAGGAACAGTGTTATATTCAAAGATCTTTGTAGATTGTGAACTCCTCACAGCATCAAGGAAAGTGAACTTATCTCCGTTGTACAGAAATTTTTTGTCTCATACCTGCCTTTGTGATCTTATCCCCTTAGCCTGCAAGCTAAGCTCATTACCAGAGATGAGGATGTTGACACAGACTGACTCACAGAGATATCTTTGTCCTGTAGCTTACCTCTACCTTTACCACTACAATCCAGCACAGTGCTTGCAGTACCAAAAATAGCTGCCTCAGTCCTTTGATTAATCTTTCAGTTCCTTTTACCTTCATTTGAAAAAGCATTTTCCAAATGTTCAAACTTCTCCGCCAAGGTTAGCTGCTATCCCTACCTTTTATTTGCTTTTTTCATTTCATTGTATTAAGCAGGTAAGTAGAATGGTGGCCCATGCATTTAAGTCAGAAACAAGGCCTACAAGTGCATAAGAATACACCACTGATAATTACAACACAGGATATAAAAATTACACTATACAAGGGAAATACATACAGACTGACTTGGCTCCTTTTTAGGACAGAAAACATGACTTCTGTTGTTTTATCCCAAGTACGTCACATTTACTTGGCAGTGAACTGGTTCACTGTAGATAGGAGATCATAATTATGTGAGGCTAATAGGATAACATCCTCTACTAAAAATATGAAAGTGAATCTCATTTATAAATTGAAATTCTCACCACTTAGACTCCAACATGATAACCTGCACAAAAATCACAATGACACCAAAACATATCCCTGGTAGAGTTTTGTCTACCTTGAATAAAAACAACTTAATGCCAAGAATGCAGACCTAACTCCTATCCCCAAATACATGGACGGCTTGACATACATGCGTAACTCTGGTGCCTCATATTGGGTGTAAGGCAATGTGGAGTACTCTGTCATATGTCCTCTCTAAGTTCAAAGCACATGCATTGCAATAATTGCAAACTCTCATGACTTCTCCAATATCTGTATAATGACAATCCATTGTTCTACTTAGTACAGCTTGGAAACACTTTGTATTATTCCTGCCGAATTAGAAGCTTGAGTACTAGATAATTTCTCACAGATGACTTGTCAATACTGACCTTATTAGAACAGAGATCTGTTCTGACTGGAATTTTATACTTCTAGTAGGGTTAGCCTTGGCAATATGATCTGAGATGATGAGTCAGAGGAACTGTGATCCAGAAATGCGCTGTTAAGGCTCAGTTTAGGAATCCTTTTTATTGTTGTTATACCTTAGTGTGTGCTGGTGTCGATTTAAAGACCTATTTTGAGATGTGCTAATTTTGCATCTGAAACTAGCCTGTCTAGTTACCCTTCTGTCTTATTATTTAGTACATAGTAGTGCTAACTTTCTTGGTTTGGTTATTCTTGTGGTCTGTTTTGCATTTGTCAGTTGTGCAAATGCCATCACTGTATTGTGCTGGGCTGCAAAATGACTGACCTGTTTTGAATCAAAATATCAGAACTAAAAATGAGTATAGCAGCAAAGAAAAACCACAAAAAAATTATTAGTTATATAAAGTACCTCTGATATAACAGCCAGCATTGTCACAAACTTATCACTAATGGTATCCTGAGGATATAGTTAATATTCTTATAAATTCCACTTGAACTTCTTCCCTCTCACTTCCAATCTTCCCAGTACAAATTATCCAGTCTATAACCCAAGTATCTACTTCTGAACAGTTACTAAAGCACTCTCTAAGACAAAATACACCATCTGTATCAGTCCAAATAACATACTGGCCTGTTTCTTGGTCAGTATGAAACACCATCTAGCATACTGGCCTGTTTCTTGGTCAGTATGAAACACCATCTAGCAGACCTCCTCCTTTTCAACCACAACTTCTTAACTGCAAACTCACTGGAAGCCTCCATAGCAGCTCCAATGGTTCTACATGAGAGAGTCATAGGTTCATAGGTTCATAGGTTCATACTAGGCTATCTGCCCGAGGGCATTTACAAGCCTAGCCCATCGTTTTGTGGCTTACGCCACCCCTTTAGTATGGGGAACTATACCCATTATTTTGCTGTGCCTCTGTCGAGCAGTGACACTATGGACCCTGGCAACTATACATTTATTAGCCTCACCAATTTGAAAATGGTAGAGCATGTCTGATAAATTTACTTGAGTTATTTGAAAGAGTTACTGAAGTACAAGATGAGGGTAACTCCATGTACACTGTTTACCTTGATTTAGCCAAGGCTTTAAACACTATGCACCATACTGGCATAATATATACACTGGCCAAATGCAATATAAATCCTTACATATCCCATAGATCTGTCAGTTGGTTCACTGATTGATACTAGTCTGCTACAGTTAATGGCATACTGTCCTCGAAGAAACCTGTTGCCAGATTTGTAACATAGAATCTGTTATTTAACCACTTCTGTTTGGTGTCTATTACTCCAGCGTCATATCTGATACACTTGACTTCAAGCTGACCAAATTCATAGATGACTGAGAAGCTTAGAGGCCTTATAAGCTTCCCAGAAGAAACACAGAATATCAAAGAGGGCTCAACTTGGAGTAATTCATGGTGTAACTAATAGAATCTAAAACTGAATTCCAAAAAAATGTAGCATATACAGTGTGAGAAAGAGGAACTTTTGCACCCCACCACATAAATGGTATCTACCTCTCAAAACAGACCCTGTCATTGAGGCCTAGCTATATTTCTAATAACAAACTCTGCTTTGACATCCACCCAGTGTACATCATTAGGAAAACCTTGCACCTCACTCAGATGTTTGCTAAGGACTTCTCCTCCGAATCAAAAGGGGTCATGATTTTCCTTTTCTCATTCCTCATCAGGCCTGTTCTACAATATGGGTTGACCCCTGTTTGCACCTTTCCAAAAATCTAACCTCATGAAAAAAAAGCAAGATTTTCACTAAATATATTGCAGGTGAAAGTTCCCTGAGTAATCCATAGTGCCTAAAACCTCTCCCTTCCTTGTCTGTTTGCTACAGACTCCTGCAGAGTGATCTATGTCTGTGTGGTAAACCTGTAAATAACTCAGTTCTGTTTGATTTCCCACAGCTGTGCATAACTGGTAGGAACACAAATAGAACTGGGGACTGAAGTCTGTATTATGAAATAAATAGGATTTCTTGGCATAACAGATCTCTCCCAAAGAATGCCCAACTTCTGCTACAAACTTTCACTTTCTTTAAAGCAAAGCCTGTTCTTCACTGTGTTCATATCTAAATTAGATGAATAGTTTGGGAAACCACAGATTTACCAAAGGCCTATCCCCCACACCTTTTAAACCCCCACTGGAATAAAACTAAGGGAGGTCAAGAGTGGTAGGCAGAGCCAGTGATTACAGAAATGCACACAGATTCCCTGATGTCAGCTGTGGGAGGCAAAAGGAGCCTTACAAAAAGGATTGCAAGAAGTTGTCATCATTATTAGATAAACTGAATGGAAGCACTTTGTGAAGGTAAAAATAATCTACTTTTGGGAAGTGATACAAAACATTAATGCACAGAATAGTTATACTAAATGTTAGAATCATTAAATATCTGAGTGTGAATATTATACATTTTGATTGTGACTGAGCATGTATTGAAATGAAAATATATTTTTTGATAAAAGTATGAAAGTCTTGTACTTCAATTCAGTTTCAGTTTTATTTAGGTGTTAATTTAACATCAAGATAAGTTTTGTTAGTAACACAAATAATAAATAATAACAAATTAAGTTAAATTATAGTAACAGTACTGCAACTTCACTTAACAATATTAAGTGATACTTGAACAGATAACTTCATCCAGTTTCATCACTGGCCAACTCAAAATGATATGTTTACTGGTCACATAGAAGTCAAGAAATAGACCCTCCCACAGTCACCATGACAGCATATTCCACAGGAGAGGAGAGGAGCTTGACAAGAGAAACCATGAAATCCTGATGTCTCAGTATGCACTTGTGAAGCTGCCAGTGGCATCTAATGGGCTGAAATAGTAGTTCCTTCAAGTATAATGGACCCTGGGTCTATGTCATATCATCAAATGGCCACATTGTTGAACATATCATCTCATCAACAATGCAGGCTGTTCAGCTATTCTGACTGAGATCTCATTATGGTAGGGATCAGGAAATTTGTCCTTTTCTCCACTGTAGTGCGATCGTGAGTTGGTATATATAATTAGTGGGGGTAGAGTGTGGAGTGTAGCCCCCCACATGGCATGGTTTGATGGCCTGCATTGTTGATGAGATGACATTTTATAATGTGGCCATTCGATGATATGACATAGACCCATGGACCCCAGTCCTGAATGGACAAATACTCTAACACAAGATCCTGGGTATGATTACGCAGACACATAAACAATGTAGGTTACCCAGATCAGGGGTAATGTGTTGATAACAGGATGAATTGGTTGGTAATCTTGCACTAGAGTGCTGCAATATCTGTAAATGGCCAAGCATGGTGTAAGGAAGTGCCCAAGTCCAGGACATTGCAGTAATCTAACTTTGAAGAGACCAATATACAAACAGCAACTGAGAGTTCAGCTTGAGATAACAGATGTTCATTCTTAGAAATATTTCACAAACAAAAAGCTGAGGATTTCATTAAAGCTGACAGCCCATCTTGAAGTGTCAGTCTCATTTCCAAAATTGCTCCTAGGTTATGCATCTTATCAATAAATTCAAGTCTGTCACCACCATAGATGATAAAATTGAGAACGGTGGGGGAGGAGTGGAAGTTTCCCTCAAAGTTTCATGAGCTGCCAAGGCTTCACTCCCCATGTAATCTTGGGGAAGGGAGAGCTTGATTTGTGTGTCATTACCATATATGTGATAAAGATATGTCCCACTTCCTTAATAGATCTTCTAGAGGAAACATATAACTGTGAACAATAAAGAACCTAAGATAGATCCTTGCAGTACTCCAAATGCTATTTTATATGTGAAACAACAGTTGATTCCTGAACATACTTTCAGTGAATTTTTAGTAAGATACGAAATAAACCAATCTAAGTCCAATCTAAGTCCATACCACTGTATGAAAATATTGTGGTCTGTGGTATAAAATGATGATGAGAGATCTAGTGAGACCAACACGGAATAGTGGTGCTGGTCTATAGCCATTATCAGATCATTGGCAATGCTAACATCTTTCTCAGTGCTGTAGTAGGCACAAAAACAAGACTTGAAATTTGTCCAAGAGTTCACTACCTTTTAGTAATGCTCAGGTTGTTTATAAGCAACTTTCTCAATAGCTTATCTGAAAAATAACAGTCATTGGTGAAGTTATAAGAATCTGTCAATGGTTTCTTTTTCTTCCCCCGCCATGCAGCCAATGATCAGATCATCATCTCCATCCTTCATTGGGTCTACCTACCCCACCTAATCCCCCAAAAATTACAGCAGAGTCGGGGCTGATGAGAATCATTAGGACATCTTGGGACCATGTCATCCTTGCTGCCATAGTGGGTTGTAGTGGTCAACCTTTATTTCTTCTCTTCCGTGGTTTCATCTATTATGTTCTAGGGCTAGTCCTGTCTTTAGAACACACCTCCCCACAGGGAATGCCTAGATGAATGTCATTCCCTGTGGGATGGGAATGCCCATCTCCCACATGTGCATTCGATAATAGAGCTGTTAACCGAACCTGTGTCATGTGGGCCATAGTTAGAGTTATCCCTCTATGCCACAATGCTGATGCTCCAAAGATGATTTCCTGAGGGGAGACAAAAGTGTTTTTTTTTTTCAAAACCATAGGAAAATCATACCCACTCAATGAGGAAACCAAGGTCTGTCAGATAACTAGTTCAAGGACATCAAGACTGGCCATAACCAGCCTAGGTGGAGGTGTATCCAGCTTGGAAGTTGTTACTCATAAACTTGTTGTAATCTGGAATATCAACTACTATCCAAGAGATGAAGACTGAAAAGGCCAAAACAACTGCACCACCCTTGGGATCAGTTGGCTGAAGGATAGACCTGAACGTGGTAATCTTGTCAACAAACCTTGAGAAGTAGACTCAGATTGTGAGTTGGTTAAACCTCTTCCAGTAGTTTGATAGGCTGGGTTGCAAAACATCTCACCCTTGTTCAGTGCTGCCAGTCAATTAGGCATCATTGGGAAGAATAGCTACTTTATGAGCTCTGTCTTTTTTTTGGATTTCTGCAAATGTTTTTCAGTTTTTAATAGCATGGTGGGAATTCCTAAGTCAGAGTATGATTAAAGTTCATGAGATTGATATCACTTTAGTCTCTGAAGTTTCCATCATGGGTGTTGAAAAAAGAACTCTTGGAGCTTAATATTGCCTCCCTTTGCAGTTCATATACGGTTACATATTGGAGCTTTTTTTTTCTAAATAAAAAGGTGGCAGTATGCATATGATGTATTTGGGTCACCACCCCCCAAAAAAAACTTATTTTTCCTCCAAATCCTCTTTTATGAAAAAAATAAATAAATACAATCTTCTTTCTTAATAATACAACAACTGAAGTTATTTCTCACAGCAAGTTAAGGATGATAGTAGATAATAATCTTAAATTTTACCTGAATTATTCTTGTGCTCATGGGTCCAGCAATCCCCATTACATTCTTTTGAACAGCTCCTGTTGTATCCTTTACTCATCACTGGGTTCCAAATATTTCAATATTCAGTATATCACATAATGTTTAAAATTTGTAACTGACAAATCATCAAGTATATTGTACTGCATAATATTGTGCTTGACAGAATTTCCAAAATCAAAAAATATCAACCACAAGTTAATAACGAGTTCTATATTCTACAAAAATGTAATGATTAAGTTGATTGCGTTTTAAAGAAAATTCCAGACTTTTTGCATGTTTTCATCAAATGAAGTTTCCCTAATTTGTTCTTTGCTTTGAGTGTCAATAGCTGATTTTCATACTCATTATAACCACAAATTAACATATCTCACGGGATTGAAGCATGTGAGTGGAGGGCCAACCAATCATATGAAGAGAAGTGTGGGGCCAGTGCTTGTAAGTAATGAGGGTGTCACTGGAGTAACAATTAGATTAATTTGGCAAAATCCATGTTCGCCCTCACCCGATGAAACTGGAATACAACTAAGAGCATGCAATAGTTTTTCAGATGGCTTTTTGATAAGGTACTAATGGAATCCGTAAATCAGTTCTCTTTCTGATAACTGTAATTTTCTATAGATGCCCCTCATTTCTTTTTCACCAATAATCAAATGATTATGTACTTCCTCGGACAATTGTTTTTGATCAAATACGCGTCCATGTTGTGCAAATGTGGCATTGTCACAGTCAAGCAGCCTTTTTGACATTGATTCATGAAGTTTGTTGTAAAACACAATTGGATCAATCGGAGGATCATTTTTGCAATCTTTACTGTGAAGCAACATGTTGCCGAACTTTAGATTTTGCACAGCTATTGCAGCTAACTCATAATTGTGACCCAGATTCATGCACATTGCTTTGAAAAGTTGAATAAGCATTTGTATCTTTTCATTTGTTTTGTACAAATCGATGTTGTGATCTTGCAATTGGAAGCTTACTTCTGACAGTTCTTGAAGGACATCGCACATTAAGCTGAGATCTAGCACAAACTCCATTTATGTGATTTTTCTTTGCAAACCCTCATACATACACCACTCTGATCAATCACGTGATGGACATTGTTTGGCTTCCTCAAAATGTTTAATGAGAGCTTTATTCTTTTCCCAAGCTGTGTACATGGTATGGTAATTTGACACCACCCGTCATATACATAGAATTCAGCCAATTTTTAGCATCTGAGTGTCCATCTCTTTTGCACACATCTGCAAGTCTCTGTTATTTTTCAGTGAGGAATGGTATAATACATACAACTTATCAATGAATGCCTTAAATCTGTTAATGTCCGAAACTTCTTTGATTATATCACTGACAGAGATTTCCAATATATGATTTGCACAGTGCCAAAAGATAACCGATGGAAACTTGTCTGTCATTAGCTTCCTAACACTAGTTTTACATCCTAGCATAAAGGCTGCATCATCAGAAACAATGCAAATCAAGTTACATTTCAAGTTGTCCCCTGTTAAACCATGATATTTAAGGCACTCAAGCAAAGAATTAAAAATCCCTTGCCCTATCATGTTTTCAAGTTCAATTGAGTACAAAAATAATTTATTGCCAAGTTCATTCCGCTGTCCACAACACAGGTATGAACATAAACGATGAGCGTCAATTTGCTGCTTAACTTCATTGACTTGTTAATAATTAACAATATTTTGCTGCTCAGTGTGACAATCTGTTTTGCAAGAATTTTTCTCATTTCATCACTTATGTGATTAATGATGCTGATACATGCATTAGTAGAATGAAGAATGCGTCCCACACCAACTTCGTTTAGTTCTTGTAAATCCATTTCAGACTCAAAATTATGAAAGCTTTGTTTTTCTTTTGCCACTTGATAGACAGTAATAAAAATGTTCATTGTGACAGTTTTTTTCTTTGGCTTGTACCTTCAAAACCATTTGTTACAGAAGCTCTTTGTCAGCTTATTCAAGAAGATTTGTGCTAGCCTTGTGACTCACAGAGTCCTTGTGATCTAATTTTTTTTTTTCATAGGGATGTTAACTGTTGCTGTCAACTTGCACCAAAGAAAGTTATCAAGTCATCAGTCTATTCTTTCACAGTTCTGAGACCCTTATTAATCTCTATGCCAAGAACCCCCCACACTACAGCAAGTTTTACATCAAAGTTTCCTACTGTCATCATTAATGACATTACTGCATGAAGCAGAATCAATACTTTGTAAGGACTCCACCTTCATAGCACCATTTGGTTCATCAGTAACACTACTGCTCAAAGGAGGAGCAACACTTAGTGTAGACAGCATCCTCATAGCATCACTACAGATTGTGACAAATGGATCATACTCACTCAGTTACGGTCATTTATTTGCAAGGTGTACTGTCCCAGGAAAGTAACTAGTAATTTTGTACATCATTAAAGGTGAATAGTCGAGTATTTAGCAATGTACGTACGTATTGGTGTAGAATGCACAGCAACTCACTGAACTATACTGACTTCAAACAAGAGGACAATAAACTATTTCTGTAATGAAGAAACTATTAAATGTAATCAGTGCTTTGTCAAAATTGTACTAGTTGAGAGGTACGAGTCCCAACCAACACTGTTGTCATATAAAACATGGCCTAATCAGTAACATGGCTGTATGTGCAAACTGAGGAATATTGACCTTTATAGCACAGGAGCCGTAAACATTAGCCACTCCATTCGCAACACCATAATATGGCTGCTTCCATAAATAATATTTATTTTGATGATTTATAATATTCTGAATGTCTGTTTTAAAAGATGGAATTTGGAACATTCATAATAGCACCTTTTCGCTGAAGAATCTGAAAAAACTGGGGATAAATTTAAGAAGTAAAGTAAGTAATGTTAAAGTTGTATGCTGCTGTATTAAGTTATCTACAGCCCTCCCCCCCCCAAGAAAGAGTTACAATTCACAGATTTAAAAAATGTGCACTCTGCTCTGACAGGGAAATCTGGGTACATTGACTTAATCCACCTATGCCAGCGTGGACTCATTGTGTTTTTGCATATTTTTTTTCCTTGAAGGCTGTGCACATTATAATTCCAAGTTCCATAACAACCGAGTATTCATCACACTGCATTGCATTCTGGAATTCAACTCAATAAATATGCTGCTAATTATCAGAACTAGTGCCTACCATCATGCATCTTCTCCAAAGTCATGTGTATAATGCAAAATCCATCTTGAACTTAGATAATCAATTTTAACTAGGTCAGAATAAAGATGGGAAATAGAGGGCTGAATACAACTTACAGAACAAATACATTTTTCACATTACAGTAAATAATCCGTAATGAAAATGCAGGCAGTTTACCCAGACAGCTTGTCTGAGGTTTCTGTCTAAAAATTGTGATTTGGCATATTAAGTTTACAGTTTAGAACTATCATGCCTTATTATTAAATGCCTCTTCTACAAAGTGCAATCTTGCAGGTAACAGGCACTATGAATTAATCAATTTCAATCAGTTTTAAGCATTCATTAAACATGGTAAAGCAGATGAAGCTAGTTTATTTTGGCCATTCAGTCAAGGGTACCATTTTCAGCTTTGTCCCGCTTAATCCCTACAACTGGTGACTTCTGGAGAAAGGGCAGTGAGTTACACCTAATAAATAATGGCAATAATTAGTTATTGACTTTTTACCTCAGAAAATGTACATCAATTACAGCTCTCTTATTCTTTCAATGTTTCAGGTTAATAATACAAATATATTAGTGTCCCTGATTATGTCTGTATTTGTCCACAATTCTGATGACATTTGTTTGAGTGGTTGAAAGCAGTTCTGTGTGACACAGAATCAAAATGCCATGCCAAGTCCAGCTGTTTCAGATCTAATGTCTAGCTCCACAAATACCCAATCATACTATTGAAGCAACCAGTATTATAAGTCAGATCCACCAACTGGGGGATTCTGACCCCTCAGGCATTACAAGTCAGCAAGGGTGTAGCTAAACATACTCTATAGTGTACATTTTTTTCTTTGCTTCACTCAGAAACATTACAGCTCTTTCAGGCTATATTATGTCTACAACTATCTAAAGTGATCTCTCTAAAAAACAGGTGTATATCTTGCTTACAGAGAGGATGTGTCATCTAAAAGCAATATCTTTAATAGTTTTAGAGGATACCACTAAAAATGTTATATATATTTATCAACTATTGGGTGGGGCAGCATTTTTAAAGATGTGCCCATTTTTCAGATGTTAAGTGGTTTTGGGATCAGAAAAAAGAGTTTGTGAGTGCAGTTTTCTGGCTAAACCCCTGCTAGGTCAGATCTATGAACTAAGGGATTTTGGCCCTTTATGTTGGCTCAGCTTAAAAGAATTGTAGAGCAGTACATACTTCCATACATACACATCAATCAGTACACACAAATCCTTCTAGTGCTGCACAATGTTAAAGCTCAGTAACAGCTCATATGTTCACAATACAGACCCCGTTAAATTACAACCCATCTGTGCTGCCTGAAAGACCACCTGTGCCAGTTTAGGTATTAGGTATCATCTTAAGTCACCTAGCCTGAAAGAGCTGAGATGTTCATGCAACTAAGAAAACATAAGGCTTCAAGACAGCCTACATACTCCAAATACTGCATTTACTTGTATACTGGCCTACTCCTCAAGCAAACCACGGTTGCCTGTCAATCCAGACTATGGAAAGGCAGGACCTACAAAATATTTTAAAATTTCACACATATCATTTGTTCCAAAGCTTAAATAAGTAACCAGCAAAGTTAAGAAAAAAGAAAAATGCTCACCATAACCTATCAACAGAAAACAGCCCTTTCTCTGAGGAAAAAAAAGAAAGAGAATGGTATTTGTTACTAAACACGAAAATATACGGCCTACTTCACTAAAATATCCCAACAACAATCTATACCTCAGTTAAATGTAATGGCAGCATGGATACACAAAGCATCCAGGGGGAAACTCTGCATAATGCGAATAATCTGAAAAGCAACTTGGGGTAGCATTGCTGACTGCCCCCCTACTGAGTGCCCCCATGGGTTATATATACATCTCTCTCTCTCTCTCTCTCTCTTGCTCTCTCTCTCTCTCTATATATATATATATATACATATATATATATATATATATATATATATATATATATATATATATATAGGTTCATAGGTTCATAGGTTCATAGGTTCATACTAGGCTATCTGCCCAAGGGCATTTATAAGCCTAGCCCAGAGTTTTGTGGCTTTCACCACCCCTTTAGTTTGGAGGATACTATGCCCATTATTTTGCTGTGCCTCTGTCAAGCAGTGACACTGAGATAATCCCTGGGGTATATCTGCGATCTCCCATCCATTGGTCAAGATTTCTCTTGAACAAAGCCAGCGAGGTGCTCTGCCTCACATGTACTGGGATTTTGTTCCACAGCATAGGGAGTCACTGGGTGATGAATCTATCCCTCCAGCACGTCCTATTAATAACCGTGTCAAGGTTTAAGTCTCCCGCCCTTGTAGTTCTGAGGGATCTAGATTTTTTGAGGTGAAGCATGTTCATCTATTCTGGGTTGGACATGGCCTTGTATGTCAGGCACAGGTCACCTCTGAGCAGACGGTAAGTGACTGAATAGAGCTGAAGTTCCTTCAGTCGGGCAGCATAGGACATATTTTTGAGACCCTTTATCCTTTTGGTGAGGAACTTATATATATATATATATATATATATATATATACACACACACACACACACACACACACACACACATATATACATATAACATGTAGTCAATACCATGACTAGTTGTCATGGTGGAGGTGCCGATACTTCCACAGTGCTCTTGCTTTGGCTTGCAAATCCTGGAATTGTAATGGTAGCAAATGGTGGAGTTCAGAAGAAGCTGAGAACTGAGATAGAAGGGAAAATAGTGGAACAGATTGCCAACTTCAAGTATCTGGGAGGGGTGGTTGAAGAGAAGGGAAGTCTGAATGAAAAGGTCAGTGAGGCTGCAACAAACTGGCACAGTGTATCAGGTATAGTATATGACAGAAGGCATCTATATTAGTTAGTCGAATTCTATAATCATCGAACATGTATTTGTCAACCCCTTTTTGTTGAAGTTACACATCTGGGAACAGACTTTTTATCAAAACGTTTCTTAGGGATAACCAATGGTAGGCCAACCTAGCGACCGTCAAAAAAAGCGTAAAAATTAAAACCTACCCCCACCCCCCCCCCGGGTACTAGCAACTGTCAAAAAAAGTGTAAAATTTAAAACCTACCCAGGTGGGGGGGCTACACCACCCACACCTCCCAATGCGGGGAACTGCACTCCCCCACACACACCCTAGTTAAATATACCAACTCTGAGATCACACTACAGTGGGGAAAAGGGCATATTCCAGATGGTGGCCTACTGTTGGTTTAATAAGCCATAATTAAATCATAGCCATAGAGGCACTCATTGCCAAGCTCTTTTCTTGCTTGTATACATCATTTTTTTTTTCAGAATGGTTGGGATTTTGTTTTGATACTCAGACCACGACATATGCCATACCTTCCTCATTACTATTTGTAACATGATATATACGTAACTTTATTACTATTCATGAATCAAAGCTTACTTATTGCCCTTATCAGCTGCAGACCACAATTTTTGCATATCGACTTGCTCTAATGACTCTCTAACTGAAGAAATGTACTTGCATTTCAAATTTACCCGGTCCAACAAAATAATGTGTGTTGTTCATTAATTGTTTGGTAAAAGCATCCAATATGTGACAACAACTTAGGATAAAAAAAAAAAAAACAGTGGTAACATTCTCTGGTGTTAGGCAGATACATGTTTTGAATACATTCAGATTTCTGCAACCATTTGTTCTAGTTATAATGGAGATCTCTGATCAGATTGTCCCACTTATTTACACTAGTCTGTTCATATCATTACATGTTGCACATTTCAAGAGAATATGGCTCTCATTTACCCTTTTTTGTATAAAATTTAATTTAGTTTATATCAGTTTAATGTAATTGCTTCCGTATTAATGAATAATAGAATGTTTAAGCGAAGCTACTTTATAATGCTGTTACTGCCAGAGTTGATTAGTAGGCTTTGATTTTGGAACTATGTGAGCAAACTGATCTTTATGCAGATCATCCAGTCTTGATATTTACTGATTTACTGATAATTACCATTAATTTGGAAAACACTAGTTTTCAAGATGTCATGAAATAAGGTTATGGCAGAAGAAAGATTATCTGTAGATATCCTTTCTAGAAGAGAACCATGCATTCCGTATTCTTATTTCGATGGCCTCATTCTTCACTGAAGTAAATTGGTGTGCACTGAGTTACATCTTATGACTAACAGCAACACAAAATATAATAGTTATTAAGGAAATATTGAAACCCTTCATTACTGTATGGTAAGGCCTAGCCATCACATTCATCTAGAGGTTTTCAGCAATTAAATACAGTTTGAATGTCAGATTTTTTACATGTAGCCCAAAATACCCTGTATTATGAATGGTTATCTAGCTGTTAGAAAAGTGATTATGAATACCTGAGATCTACATGGTTCCTAAATTTTGCATTATAGGTAGAGGGGCCTAGCAGATAGTCCACTACAAAATGTTGGTTTATGTACAATGGCCACAGCTATTACTCCACCAGTCATTTGATATACCAAAATATCAGCAGTTCTTCCTGTTTTTATGACTCTTAGCTGTTTATTTTCTCTGTTTTGTCTTAGCCATCAAATGCTAGAAAAGAATCTGGATACTTACCCACACTGAGGTTAAGTGGGCACTGTTTCTGATTGTCCACAATAGTAAATCAAATAGCAATTTATGCTATTTGTGGTATCTTTCAACATCTTCTGTATTGCAATTTAGCAAACAAGTCAGCCCAGATTCTAGTCTTTACTATTACATCACCATGTGGATGACAAAGTTTTTTTTTCACTAGTTAGTAGATACAGGAATTTGTCATATGAGAACAATACTTATTACAGTTTAAACCAAATACAGTTGGAAAGATGCAAACTAGTGACATTTAACAGAAGCAAATATTTATGTACTTGTAGCATGTAGTGAATTGATAATCCAATCATCTTTAGGAGATACCTCTGAAGAATGTTTATATGTAATAGAAATTTAAACGTGAAATTCCCATGGCATACTGGATTCTGCATAAATGCTTAGAAGGGGAACTTCTCTAACTAAAAACAGAATGAACATATTTTGCACTCCTTCAGTTGTCAATTCTTCCCCTGTTTGGACCGTGTGTATCAGATTTTTGAGTGTTCGGAAAGTCAAACATCATATGGTTGAGACCATATCATTTAATTTCCAAAACCCAAACAATGAAAAACAACAAATCTGTTCCATGTAAATTATATATACCAACTTCAAGATTTCACTACAGTTGAGTAAAGGGCAAATTTCCTGATCCCCACTGTACTGCAGTCTCAGTACAAACACTTTGGGTTTTTAGAAATTTGATACACAGTTTAGTCAAGTGAGCAGATGGTCAACAGGTGGGCAAGATTAAACTATTCAAGCTGAGGAATATGTCCTTTCCTCAATATTGCTTGATCTCAAAATTAGTATATATAACTTGCATGGAGGACGGGAGTTTGAACTCCCATCCAGAAAATAATATTTTTTTGTTTTAAATTTTGTATGCACCAAGGTTAAAGCTTGGTGCATGAGTACTAATGCCAACATTTGAATTATTGACATTTTGTTTTAAATGAATGACAGACTGCAAAAACATAGATTAAGGATACAGCATATTTCCATGTCTACTATTCAACAGGTTTGTTTTAAGTTTTTCTTTCTTTCCTAGATAAGAGTTAAAGCTACATTTAAATAAACAACACCACAATTGTCAACATCACCTGCTTGTCCTGGAGTGAGTGAGTGGAGTAGAAAACAGAGTAGGTTAGCCTAGATTTCCTTACTCCTGCATCTGCTCTGCGGTCATACTATGAGATCCACAGACATTCTAAGGCAGTATAAAAGATATAATGTCCATTAAAAGTCATGCGTCTACCCAAGGACACCCTCCCATTGGATAGTGCCTGGTAAACCTACTGCAGGTAGTACCTATGGTGTAGTCTTGCAAGGTATCCAAACCACCATATATTACTCATTAACCAAAAGGTGTTCTATTCTCAGCTGGAGTGCAGGGAGTGCCGCTGGAGTGCGGGGAGTGCCTTCTGTGTGGAGTCTGCATGTCCTCCCCATGGTTGGGTGGGCGTTCAAAAGACATGAGTAAATGGGAATGCCTTCATTGAAGGTTGAACGTCGAGCTGGCACCTCGGCGTTTGTGAAAATCTACTGCCAACCATTAGCAGACCGGAGTTCTGCTGTGGTAACCCCTAACCTGGAAAAGCTGAAAGACAACAACAACATTAACTAAAAGGTGCAGTGGCTCCACCATCTTACAGATTACTGTAGTCCTGACTCTGTTATGGAGAGTGAACCCAACTTAGCTTTTGACACTTGGGTCAGTAATTTGATCTTTTAAATCAATACTTACTATTCAGGAAAGTATTTGAATATGAACCTATACACTGACCAGTAAACTGAAAGCTGTGATCTGTGGCTCAAATCACATTTAAGTGACACACTTCAGCAAAATGGCTGATGTAATTCATAGTTTAAAATTATTGAGTTGGTACTCAATAAATTTACTGCCATGATTAAGGACCCCTAAGTGCTGTTTTACAGGGAAGCCCAATAGTATCTGTAGAGTGACATTCAGCATAACAGACCTACTTTTGTGTCTTAATATAATTTTGTGTTACTATCTTGATGGAAACCTTTGCACTGCTTGTGTTACCATATCCTTTGCAAAAAGTGGGAATATTTCATCCCATCCATAACTAATCATGAAGAACAGAATACATGTTAAAAGACTGTTACTGCTAAGTGATGTTTGTAAGCCAATTATTTTGACAGTGTTTGTTTAGTTATGTCAATGACAAAAGGTAGGGAAGGTAGTTCACTTCTATAAAATGACTGGATAACAGTTTATATATATATATATATATATATATATATATATATATATATATATATATATATATGTGTGTGTGTGTGTGTGTGTGTGTGTGTGCGTGTGTGTATGTATGTGTGTATCTGGGTCTACATTGACCCATCAAAATTACACATTACCGAAAGTCAGTTAGGTGAGTCCGTTTTTGCGAAAGTGCATTTATCCAAAAACGCACCTTTGTGAAAATCATCTCATCAAAATAAAACAAAATACAAAAAAAAAAACAAATACAGTACACACATGTATGCAGGGGGTCAAGCCCCCTTGCACCCCCCATATGGGGTCTGCACCCCCCGCTATTTATATATACTAATTCTGAGATCGCACTACAGTGGGGAAAAGGGAATATTCCCTTATCTTCACTGTACCACAATCTACAACAATAAGTTCCGCTCTCATACACCAGTTAAGAAACACTGTACCTGCACCACCACAGGATTCTGGAACTACTGAAAAGCTTTTTCATGAAAGTGCATCTCTGGATAAATGCAGAAAAACACCTCCTTACACCACCAAACCAAGCAAAAATTCGAAAGCGATGACCAAGATAAATACACTTTTGTGAAAATGGACTCCTCTGACTTTCAGTAATGTGTACTTTTGATGGGTCAAAGTAGACCCATATATATATATATAATGTAAGTAATATTTTTTTTTAGATGATAATTATCGCCGATGAACTGGTTTGATGTATTTACTGTCCATCAGAGTTGATTAGAGAGCTGTTGAAATATAATCGTATATTATGCAAATTACCATGAATCGTTAGACTTTCCTTTCTACATTTTTGTAGCCATTCATTATCTTGTAACCAAGTAGTGGTTCACATTAAGTCCTGTGACCCAGTCCTTGTAATGAATTAATGAATGACTAGATAAATAAATTATATATACAGATGAGAGTTTTGTAAGACTGTCTTACCGTGATTGTTATGCATACGGTTCTTGTTTGGGAGGAAAAGTGTTCAAAAGAAGGGAATTACTCACATCTTTGCTTACACAGGATTTCAAAAACATAAAAATTAAATTGAAGCCTGGATTTTCTGTGTTGTCACTCCGTGTGCTTCTCAGATGTTTAAAAATTCACTGCGGGTATGGTGGCATCTCTCTGGTAGGGGATGAAGACTAATGAATGGCATGTGACAGAGGAAAACAGGAAAAAAAATCAAAGCAGACGTATCTATTGAAAGCCAAACAGTTACTCTTAGAAAATTACAAACTAAATGGTGATCTTTTATTACGGGCATTCTATGCGCGCTAGTTCCATGAGCATTAAGTACTGTGGCATAATATAGTCCAGTAAAGATCACAAATGTATTTGTTGAAAATTGTACACAAATTTGACAGAACAAGCTGCTATTTAAAACCCCAGATTGCTTGGTCCTACAACAATGATATCTGAGGTTTTGTTCTCTATTGATCCATACTATATCACTTTGCACATATACAAAACACCTAAGTATAAATTTCAGGTATTTGCTGTAATGCTTAGCTTAATTATGCATTTTGGGCTGGGGGATTTTTTATAGTCAGAATCCCCCAAGTTCAAAAATTTCTGAGATCTCTTCAGGAAATTGGATGATACCTCGAATATGTAGAAGTAGTTCCGATTAAGCTTTATTCTTGTAAGGTGAGGTAGGGGTTACAG
Organism: Protopterus annectens; assembly: GCF_019279795.1. Lineage (NCBI taxonomy): Eukaryota > Metazoa > Chordata > Ceratodontiformes > Protopteridae > Protopterus > Protopterus annectens. The sequence continues at coordinate 1,999,890,854 of NC_056741.1, read as the reverse complement.
AGATCATAGGTTCACTTTTATCTAGAATGAATGAAGAAGAAGGACCCCGACACAAAAGCCAAAGAAGTTTTTGCTCTGTAATTGCAGCTTGAGATATTTGCATCTTATCAGTCATCACCAAAGAAGCTTAATGTGAGCAGGGAATATAGTTTGGATTAGACATGGTAAAAAAATGAGAAGGAAGATATTCTGCAAAGTTGTCATAATTATAGCTAGCTCGACCCTCTGGACATTACAAGGATTAGAGTACTCCACTAGTTGCAATTGATGCTGAACATATTGCACAAGCTTGACTTTCTTTTCAATGATAAGTGCTAGATAAAAGCAATTATTCACACCAGGTGTGGTCCAGACATCTAACGGATAACATCAAGGTGAGAAAACCTGTAGGTTGTGCTTCTAGTATCATATTGTCCCCATAGTTGACATTTAGCTGTTTAACACCTGAAGGAAGGGTATTTTTGGATTTTCACCAAATACTTATGAACTTAGGTTTGGCGTGGCACTACTGTCATCCTAGTAATTATGTTTAATCATTGAAAGTCCTTCTCCTGGGGCATTTATCTTCCTAGCCATTGCTATGGGCTTGAAGTGGTTAAAGCAGATAAGATTGTAGGGTCACTTAGGATTATTAGATTACATTCTTGTTTGTATTTGACCAACCTTTTTTTTTCAGTTTCTCCGGTACTGATTATTTCTAGAAGATGAAACATAATTCATCTTATTTAGCATTTTTAAATAGAATTTCACTCTTTACTTGTGCATATAACATTTGTTTGCTTCTTGTTTCTAGACTCTGTTGTCAATTCAATAGATAGTTTTAAAAAAAGTTAATAAGCTTGGAATTAATAGAAAAAATTGTACCCCCCTTATCTATAGTACTTTGTTTTAATTCATCATACCGTGTCAAGAAAGATTCAATTCTCAGTGTGTGTGTGTGTGTGTGTGTGTGTGTGTGTGTGTGTGTGTGTGTGTGTGTGTGTGTGTGTGTGTGTGTGTGTGTGTGTGCGCGCACCTCACTTCTTGTTTGTAAGCTTATCATATTTGTCGCTTTGTAAATTAATATCACTGTTATGCCTGTAAGTTGGCTAGCTAGGTCCTTTTAACCAATGGCACGTGTATCAATTTGTGACTGTGCAGCTCTGGAAATAAGCAGAGTGCATCTGCATTCTCTGCAGACATCTTTTGTTTTGTGTTATATGAGAGACTGTTTACATTTTCTGTCAACATCTACAAATATTCTCTCTCCGTTATTTACAGGGTTCATGCAGTTAAGATGTGTACTGCATAAGCAGATGTGCCAGGTTTTCATTCCCTGGAAGTCCGTATTAGGCACATTCAAGTTGCTTTTGGTATTGCATGAATGTCTTCTATAATCTGTCATTAAGATTTACTTTTTAAAATATACTTGTATGTTAGAGATTATCTAGGCTTTGCACCAGTGAAAAATTCATGCAGACAATGATGCATTTTACTAGTCTTTTATATAAAAGGCATTGCTGTGTACAGCAGCCTGTATGCTTTCTCCCATTGGCATTGTAATACACTGATGCCAGAAATAGTTATGATGCATTTTGCAAGGCAGCTGGGAATGATGGAGGGTTTATGAATAAAATGAATTGCATGTGTAACCATTTTTCTCAAATTAGAAGGAAATCTCTTAAGACCCCAGTGGTGTCCTGAACTTGGTTACATAAATAAACATAAGCAAATGGTTTCCTTCACTGTGTTGCAGATGAGGAACTAGGTGCCCCTTTGTTTTGCAGCAGTAGAATATGATCAGGAATTTTTTACAATATTATTGTGTGCAATTAACCAAATGCAGTTTAAATACTGGGTTACTGATTACATGCCAGGCTACACTGCATTTAGCTGATGAAAAAAGAATGCAGTTAGTCTATCTAATCTACCGTACAAGGGGATTTAACTCTGCAGTTCTATAGCAAGAAAAAGCACTCTTAGGTTGCTTTCAGTATAATGTTTTTTTTAGTTATTATTATAGGTTCATAGGTTCATAGGTCCATACTAGGCTATCTGCCCTACGGCATTTATAAGCCTAGCCAGAATGTATTTGGCTTTCGCCACCCATTTTAAATTAATTTTGCTATGCCCTTTTTCGAGGTTAGTATACTGTGCTACTGTCTAACAGTGACACAGAAGTAATACCAGGGTTAAACCTATGATCTCTCATCCACTCATCAAGATTCCTCTTGAAGAGAGTCAATGAGGGACTCTGCCTAACCTGGACTGGGATTTTATTCCAGAGTGAAGGGAGCCTCTGGGTTATGAATCTGTCCCTCCAGCATGTCCTATTTATTTCAGTGCTGAGGTTCAAGTCACTCGAGCGTGTAGCTCAATGGGATTTGGATTTTTTGAAGTGCAGTATGTCCATTAATTCCGGGTTGGACATGGCTTTATACATCAGGCACAGATCGCCACTGAACAGACGGTATGCCACTGAGTAGATCTGGAGTTTCTTTAACCGGGCAGCATATGGTATCTGTTTGAGCCCTTTGATCCTCTTGGTGAGGTACTTTTGGGGTCTTTCCAGTTGCTGCAGGTGTCTGGTAAGGTACATCCCAAAAGGGGCATTGTACTCAATTATGGGCCTGATGAGGGATGAGTAAAGAGGCACGATGACCTCCCCTGATCTAGATGTGAATCCCTTCATGATTAGGTGGGCTATATAAAATGTTTTTCTAACCACTTTGGCCACGTGGTTGTCAAATGAGAGACTGCTATCAACTTGGGTCCCCAGGTCCCTAATTACTTCTTCTGCACTTAATGGATTATCACCTATGTGGTAATTTGTAGGCACTTTGTTTTTGCCAAAGGGGATGACTATACACTTTTTGGCATTTAGCTTGAGGCCATGGCTCTGGCACCAGTTGTCTGTTTCTATGAGGCCCTTTTGGAGGATGCTTGTGTCGGCTGGAGAGTCGATTATGGTGCCCAGTTTGCAGTCATCTGCGAACTTGGTCAGCCACAGTCCTTCCGTGTTGGCCTGTACCTCCGAGAAATATATACCGAACAAGAGAGGTCCCAGCACTGAGCCTTGTGGAATGCCACTTGTAAATGGTTTGGAGTCTGACATGGCTCCAGCAATTCTAACCATGTGGGTTCTGTCCTTGAGCCAGTTTGCAACCCATGTAGTGACATAGGGGTTTATATTTAAGCTGGTGAGCTTATCTATAATGCCCGAGTGGGGTATTGTATCGAAGGCTTTTGCGAGGTCCAGGTAGGCTGTGTGGAGCACCTTCCCCTCATCAATGGCCTTGGTGACTGTTTCAAAGAAATCAACCAGGTTTAAGAGGCAGTATCTGCCCTTAACAAAGCCGAACTGGGTAGGATCCAGTGTCTGTAGGTCCCCAATATCTTTATTTATGAGGTCCATGATGATCCTTTCCATAGCTTTGCAGACCAATCTAGTCAGGCTTATGGGGCGATAGTTTCCAGGATCCGCTGAGGCACCACCTTTGTGGAGAGGGACCACTGTTGCCGTACGCCACTCTTTGGGTACATACCCTGTAGTAAGGCTGAGATTGAACAGTAGTTTTATGTTTGGGTTCAGCTGTTCTTGGAGTTCATGTAGGATGCAGCCCGGGACACCGTCTGGTCCCATTGATGCTGCGTTTTTTGCTTTGGAGAGGGCGGCTCTTACCTGAGCATCTGAGATGTCAGGGGGGCAGCACTCTGCTGGGATAGATATTTGCCCTTTTGGTGGGGAGGGGGGGAGAAGTTTGCGCTGAATCTGTCAGCTAGGATGTTGGCAATGTCTGTGGGTTCGGTGTATTTTTTTGTCATTTTGGACTAATTCTGAGCATATCTGGGAATTCCCACCCAGGTTCCTAACATAACTAAAGAAAGTCTTGTGATTATCCTTAGTGTCCTGTGCAGTTTTTCTCTCGAAGCTGGCCTTAGACGATTTTATGAGTGCCCACAGTTTTTTGCTAATACTGATCAGAGATGCCTTCCCTTTTTGGGATTTTTCTCTATCATTTAGTAGCTTCCTCCTTCTATTGTATTGTTTGTTTATGGCTGGGGTCCACCAGACAGGACGTCTGTCTTTGGAGGATTGGGTCTTGTGCAATGAATGCAACGTTCTGCTTGCTATGACAGGTTTATTGTTTGAGGTGTGGGATTTTTCTTCAAGCAATATTTCATGCACATCTGTCATAATTCTCAACCTCTTACAGCAAGAAATCTGGGCAACGCCTAAAATAATGGGGAGGCAAAAGCCCCAAAATAGGAACAGATTTTCAATATTGCTCTTATAAACTTAGGACGTTGTTAGAGTAACAGAAGTTGTGTTAGCATGCATTTTCTGAAGGATATGAAGTCTGAAGCTGAAATGTATGTCATTATTTTGTGAATGCAACCATCAGTGATTTGCAGAAAACCACAGATTTTATGAGAAACAGACCAAAATATGAGGTAAAAAATCTAGGCATTTTGCAGAAATTTGGACAGTTGAGAAGTATGACATCTATCTCCTTGCATAGTCTCTTTATGAAGTATCATGAAAAGGCCCTCCTTAATGCCTCTTTCAGGGAATCCATCTACATTAATAGGCAAAAGAGCCATTTATGATGACTTCCCATTAGGTGTATGAGCCATCTAACTACAATGACTGTAACTGTGAAAAATAAAGTGTGATCAGTAGAGAAATAATGTAAATCTTAAAAGTCACCATACTGCCAATAAAAGTAGTGGGCTTCACCCATCATCCCTTTAAACACCACCTTGCACCCTAGTTCCTCCAGTATACTAAGTTGTCAACCATACTACATCAGAATAAGGGAACTCATTTAAGGACATGTAACCTTGGATTTGGCATATACTACATGGCATATACTCATTTCTTGTACTCCCATGATTTCTCCATTATCTAGCAGATGTTGGACGTTTGACCTCTGGTGCCTTTGCCCCTTGTACAACTATCTTACACATCTGGCAGTACATTGTCTGTGTTCATCTGCAGTATACCATGAAGGATTTTGTACATGACCTTGCTAGCATGTGAAACAAATGCAATTTCTTTTTGAATTCTATATTCATTATGATTGCCCTTTTTTGGATTGGAGCATAAGCTGACCTTTTACAAACTATCGACCCACTGTTGCATTTTCCAGAATTGTTTGCAAATTCTAAATAGCCTCCTTTTGTAGGATTTTATACAACTGAGTTGGAATTTCATAAATTCCTGAAGCCTTGTCAATCGCAAGGCCTTCTATGGCATATTTAACTTTACTCTCATGGATGTCTTTCACAACCTTATTATTATCATTATTTTTTATTTTTTTGCATTTTTCACTTGCCAATTCTAGAAGGAAGGAAGGGTGGTGGTGTGCATGTGTGCATGTCATTGGACATATGTCCTACAAATACCTTCTCTGATGAAGTCAAAAGGACCATTGAAAAATCATTCAACCTCCGAAGTACAAAGCAGCTTGACAGGATATCCACTTGTGCGAGCGATTGACATCCATGTGCTGTGTCTAATGTATTCCACATTCTAGAGAGATTTGCCAAGATGCATGAGGTAAGATTTGACAAAACCCCACACCCCACAAAAAAAAAAATTGTTAAACATAGAATAATGGTGCAGCTCCTCTTGACTTCTACCACAACCAGTAATTGAGTTGGGTTTTCATTTGGGCAATATATTCATAGTGACACTGCTCCCATTTTGTAACTTACACTTATGGCATATAATAAAAGGTCACTGTTGGTTTATCAAAAGAATTCACACTTTTTTCCCAATCTCTTTATGTGGATTTCCTTGAAGAAATATCAACAACTTCTTCAACATGCAACAATCACAAGTACATAGAGAATGTTTTGTTTATAATACATTGAGGAATTAACAGAAAAAAGAAAAAAAGGTACTTATGTATTATCGCAACCACCAGGTTCTAAACGACTCACTCTGCAGTTGTGCATGGTAGGGATGGGTAAACAGCATGACTGTAAGTAAAATTGCTATAGTGTTATGGTGTGAGCTGGATGGAAATGGGTTGTGATTGTTTTTTTCCACCTTCTAACGACATACAGGCACCTGCAGGCTTGATACTAGGATGGATGTTGAGCATATTGGGCTTTGTGGTTTCAAAACACATCCGTTTTTGCTCATTACTGCGGCATAGTGATTACAGTGAATTATTTTTGTTGTATATTCTATACTGCTGAATTATTTTCTAGCATATTAGTTTCTTGGCTATCCTTGCAGTCATAACATTGCAGTGGCTCGGTTGGTGATCTTATTGATCTGTTTGCTGCAGTAAATGACCAGGCATGCCATTAGGACTTGAAAGATGCTTGACTGTTTCTTCTTCTGTGGTGGAAATCTTATGGCTATCACTGTGACTATACATTCAAAACAGTATTTTTTCTTTGCAGCTTGAGCTTCATGCCAAATGTATTCTACTAGGTAAGATTTAAACTGCAAAGAAAAAAAAGTCTGTTTTCAATATATATTGACAGCAATAGGAGTAGTATTTCCACCACAGAAGAAGAAACACTCAAGTGATTACTTCAGTAGGTTGAATTAATAGTCAGATGTAAACATGTGACGCCTACCCCCTGTATTTGCAGGTTTTGTAATGTTAGGGTTGACTCATTTGTCTATGAATTATGACAGTTTGGGCTCTTTGTTGCATTAATGAACATGAATAATGATGGCAGGATTGGAACATGGTTGCAGTAATAAGTAAGTAAGTACTGAAAATAATAACATAACAACTATGTACACCAAGTGACAAGTACCATAACATGAGTTCAATTAATACAAAGACAATAGTACATAAGAGTATGGTCTCAGAGATAAAAGAAAGGAAGAAAATCAAAACTTGAGTAATAAATTGTATTTAACACAGCTTAACATGTAGATGTTTCTAATTGAAATTACAGGAGTATGTGGTCAAAAAGTATTTTCCACAACTGTGTATAATACAAGTATTTGCTTTGGTTACTAACAATTTATTGGCCATTATATATTTAATCACCATATGTTTAAAGCCATTTCATGATACATTTGATCTGTCAAGGTAGTTTTGTGAGATATATATATATATACATATATATATATATATATAGCTTAATCAAGGAAAAAATGGTAATTAAAATATGTATTTTTTGTTTACATAGTCCCATGGGGTTATATGTAAAATAATGAATTCCCAAGACACAGCAGTGTTTTCATACCTCATTTTTTAAGTCTGGCCCTTAATGAGCACCATAACTTATTTCAACATTTACAGCTCCAAAATATATGCAAAATGTCAACTCTTTGCTCTTGACAGTAGAGACAGTTTGGAGAAGGTGTGGAATAATATTTATTGAGTTTGACAGGAGTTACATAGGCATTATTAACTGTCATGAACTGCATATACACGTTTTTTAAAAGGAATTAGTTTTAAGGAAAGCTGAATTGATTGAGATTTCTGATTTTTTTATTTATTTAACATTTGTTTACTGGGAAAGTCTGACTTGGGACAAAGCCAGTTTTCAGTGGAGTCCCAGGGAGAAATGGTCCAGATGCATGTCTTTGTGATTACATTGAATTACAGGTTTCATTGTTGACTAATAGTCTGAGTATAGGATATTATCTTGATATTAAATAGCTGTGATTAATTTATACATATTTAAAAACTAAACCTAGTTGAAACAGTCCTGGGGCCAGAGTGTGAATTACATAATAAAATAAAAAAATAAATGTAGCGCCTTTGTTCTTTTTTTATTGTTAAACACTGGACCCTCTTCAGAACAATTAACAAATCCAATACTTCCTACATTTATACTTAAAAATACTGCCATAAAATCAAATTTCCCAATAACATTAAAGAATAAAATTAACAGCATCCTGTCTAGGAATGATGTCACTTCCCATAAGTTACCTCCTTTCACTAAACTAATAATTTCAAACTATAAATTAAATATGTCCTGTTATATTAAGAATATGTATAACATTGCATATATTGAATAAAATAATCGATAACTTCACAAAATATCATAAGTATTAATTAATAAAATTATTATGCACACCTTAGATGTTAAAGCTTTGTACACCAGCATTGACCAAGAAGATGGTATTGAGTTTATTAAGTTTTACTTGGACAAAGTTTGTAAATACAAAATTAAAATTAATTTAATAGGTGTTTTGTCAGGGATTGTCCTTAAAAACAATTTCTTTTTATTTGAGAAGGACATCTATCATCAGAAAAGTGGAGTGGCTATGGATGCTAGATTAACCCCAGCCTTTGCTAATTTAGTCACGTGCTGGTGGGAATATATGTTCCTTACAAAAAAACTAACTGACTCAATTAATTCTAAACAAAAACACTTATTTACTGACTTTCCTGAAAATATCGTATATCCACTATTTGAAAATTTACTTGACTGTGTTTCCGCCTATGATCGGAAACTTTTGCAACAAAAAAGAAATAAAGTGATATGTGACTTGAATGATTTTAAACTAGGTCAAGTGTTTGTTTGGCAGAGACATAACAATGATAGACTAGCTACTAATGTATATGAGGGTCAGACAAATGTTAATACTGTACAACCTACTAGAATGAATGTAACTAATACATATACGAGAAATGCTGGTAGTAATAGAGGTTCAGCGTTCTCTACAGATGTTCCTGACAGTCTGAATATGCCTAATAATGTTAATTTGAATGGTTTAGATAATAGCAAATCTACTTATGGCTCACAACCTGATAGTAATGAAGAAGAGAGATCTAGTATTGTAAATACAAACAATAATATAGAGATTGCAATAAGTGATGCACCTTGCAATAAATTAAATGATTCTAATGATGTAATTAGGTTAGTGCATTCCAGCACACAGGAAAGCATTAATCTATACCCTGAAGTTAATGTTGTTAAGAACAAACCTTCAGTTACTTCAGAGCCAGCAGTTAGACCTAAAACAAAGGAAGCTAATCAGCATGTAGCTGATGCCAATTTAACTCTCCCTTTACCCGTGCGCATGGACAAAGGCCCAAGGAGGTCACGTTCCATGAGCAGGGGAAGGCAAAAGAGGAAATTGTCAGAAGACTCTCCACACAATACCACGATAAAGAAAATGTGGGTAAAGAAAAGGTAGTGTTCAACCTTTCTTCTGTTGAATTAACTGACTCTGACATCTCTTTGTTAAGTAAGGGCCTGAATTATATACCGAAGAAAACTGGCTGTCTTACTGACACAATTATGGATTTAAGAATATTTTGTAGGAATTTAATGTTAAAATATAACTTTAAGGATAAGGATAGCATTGTCAGAGAAGGCCCTATATTCAAGAATCTTAGTGATTATGTACCCATAAATCACCCTCTAGTAGAGGCTTTTTTGAAAGTAACTGAGGAAGAGTTGCATCACTACTATGAAACTAAGACATATAATAAATTAAAGAAATCAGATAATTTAACATTCAATGAAAGAAAAAGCTTGAATAACCTGCAATTAAATAAGAATATTGTAGTTAGGCCAGCAGATAAAGGTTCTGGTGTTGTTGTCCTGGACAAAGAACATTACATGAATGCTATGCATGATATGTTACAAGACAAATTTTATGGTATCATTAATACATCAGATGTTCATGACACCTGTAGGTATGTATCTGATACCCTTACTGATATTTACAAAAGTAATTTAATTGATAGAAATACCTATGAATACCTTATGGTTGAGAAACCAATGTTGCCTCTAATTTATGGACTTCCTAAGTTACATAAAGACTTAAGTAACCCACCAATGAGGCCCATTGTATCTGGAAGAGGGTGGGTTACTGAACATTTATCAGTATTCATAGAGAAGCATTTAAGACCCATTTTGAATAAAAATAAATTTGTCTTACGTGACACAAAGCAATTTTTGGTAGACCTCTATGAATGCATCACACATTGTGACAATATTAATGCTTGTTATTTTGTCACCCTAGATATACAGTCCTTGTTCACTGTAATACCCAATGAACTAGGTTTAACTTTTGTCACAAATTATTTAAAAGAATGTAGTGACTATTCTGAATTGTTGATAGATCTGATTGTCCATTTTCTTGAACTTGTGCTTTATAATAACATGTTTATGTTTGATGATAAGATTTTTAAGCAACATGAAGGCGTAGCAATGGGCACTCCTTGTGCCAACAGCTACGACAACATGTTTCTAGCATTTTGGGAACAAGAAGTTTTGTTTAAAGAAAAGTTTTTTAAGGAATATGTCATCTTCTTTCGTAGATTTGTAGACGATGTCTTTTTTCTATGGAATGGAACAGTAGATAACTTAGAAAAGTTTTTAAACATCATGAATAGCTTGACAAATTGTTTGAAATTCACTATGCAATACTCCTATGAGAAAGTGGTGTTCCTAGATGTTTATGTAGAAAGGTTACACAATGGTCTCATCAACACAGGTGTATATCGGAAACCTTGTCACAGCAACATGTTACTACATAGGACAAGTATGCACCCACCCCACATTTTTAAAAATATAATTAAAGGACAATCTTTAAGATGTTCTAGGCTAAATCCGTCAGAAATAGGCTTAGAAAAAGATCCGTCATATTTACGAAATAGATTAAAGAATAGGGGCTACAAAATTAGTGAAATAGATCAATACACTACTGAAGCCCTCAATTCACGTGATGCTAGAGGTAAACCTTATTTTGGTCCAGTACAGGATATCATTAGAACTGATATTTCTTCGACACCCTTGAATGTCAAATTTGCAACAAGTTATACAACAGACTTATTTGAAGTCAAGAATATCATATGTAAACATTGGGATATACTAAAGGCTGATGAAGAGATTTCTGACATAGTTGGCAAAGAACCCTCTTTTATATATAGGAACAGAAAAAACTTAAAAAGACTCCTCTGTTATCCTAAGAAAGCTATACAGCATGTTAGTTCAGGACATACAGAAAAATGTGGTCATTGTAATTTTTGTTGTTATATTGACAGCAATACCACATTTATTCATCCAGATAATGGTAAAACATTTTATTTTAGAACACATGCGAATTGTATGGCACCTAACGTTGTTTACCTGGCAGTTTGCAAAATATGTTCATCATTTTATGTGGGTAAGACGAACCGCCCACTACGTGACAGGATAAGAGAGCATATTTATAACATCAGAAAAAGTAATACACAGAATGATTTAGCCAAGCACACTGTCTTACACAACACTCAACATGAATTTCAATTTAGGGTACTAGAAGTAATAGAACCTAATGCAAGAGGAGGTAACATAATGACATATACAGAGGAGAAGGAAAACAACTGGATTATTTTGCTAAGAGCAGATAGAGGCTCAGGACTAAATGACAAAGTCTCTATCAAACCTGTACTTAGAAAACACAGGCACATAAAGATATGAGAATATTTAGTCATTTTTAAATTGTAATAGATATATATATAAATATTTTTATAATGCATTTTAACAACAAGAAAACTTTTATTAAAGTTTTATACTATCATTTGTTGTATTCAAAGGATGCGCTTTTTTAAATGGAGTTAGTTTTTTATATATATATTTATATGATTAATAGCAGTAATGAATGCACTGATATACTTTTGTATTTGCTGCTTTAAATGTTAAGTGAACTAATTGATGTGTGATGATGATTGGTTCATTTGAATTGTACTCACCATGTGCTTTAGTATTTAAACTGTCTATGTTAAGCAAACATTGTGATCTGATGAAGCTATTTTTTAGCGAAAGCGCTTATCCATTGCTTTACTAATAAAAGTATCTGGCTTTGAATATAAGATTTGACCCTTGCTTTTGCTCTTGTGCTACATTTTTTTTTTTTTATTATATATTTACAGGTTGAATTAATAGTCAGATGTAAACATGTGACGCCTACCCCCTGTATTTGCAGGTTTTGTAATGTTAGGGTTGACTCATTTGTCTATGAATTATGACAGTTTGGGCTCTTTGTTGCATTAATGAACATGAATAATGATCGCAGGATTGGAACATGGTTGCAGTAATAAGTAAGTAAGTACTGAAAATAATAACATAACAACTATGTACACCAAGTGACAAGTACCATAACATGAGTTCAATTAATACAAAGACAATAGTACATAAGAGTATGGTCTCAGAGATAAAAGAAAGGAAGAAAATCAAAACTTGAGTAATAAATCGTATTTAACACAGCTTAACATGTAGATGTTTCTAATTGAAATTACAGGAGTATGTGGTCAAAAAGTATTTTCCACAACTGTGTATAATACAAGTATTTGCTTTGGTTACTAATAATTTATGAGCCATTATATATTTAATCACCATATGTTTAAAGCCATTTCATGATACATTTGATCTGTCAAGGTAGTTTTGTGATATATATATATATATATATATATATATATATATATATATATATATATATATAGCTTAATCAAGGAAAAAATGGTAATTAAAATATGTATTTTTTGTTTAGATAGTCCCATGGGGTTATATGTAAAATAATGAATTCCCAAGACACAGCAGTGTTTTCATACCTCATTTTTTAAGTCTGGCCCTTAATGAGCACCATAACTTATTTCAACATTTACAGCTCCAAAATATATGCAAAATGTCAGCTCTTTGCTCTTGACAGTAGAGACAGTTTGGAGAAGGTGTGGAATAATATTTATTGAGTTTGACAGGAGTTACATAGGCATTATTAACTGTCATGAACTGCATATACACGTTTTTTTAAAAGGAATTAGTTTTAAGGAAAGCTGAATTGATTGAGATTTCTGATATTTTTATTTATTTAACATTTGTTTACTGGGAAAGTCTGACTTGGGACAAAGCCAGTTTTCAGTGGAGTCCCGGGGAGAAATGCTCCAGATGCATGTCTTTGTGATTACATTGAATTACAGGTTTCATTGTTGACTAATAGTCTGAGTATAGGATATTATCTTGATATTAAATAGCTGTGATTAATTTATACATATTTAAAAACTAAACCTAGTTGAAACAGTCCTGGGGCCAGAGTGTGAATTACATAATAAAATAAAAAATAAATGTAGCGCTTTTGTTCCTTTTTTATTGTTAAACACTGGAACCTCTTCAGAACAATTAACAAATCCAATACTTCCTACATTTATACTTAAAAATACTGCCATAAAATCAAATTTCCCAATAACATTAAAGAATAAAATTAACAGCATCCTGTCTAGGAATGATGTCACTTCCCATAAGTTACCTCCTTTCACTAAACTAATAATTTCAAACTATAAATTAAATATGTCCTGTTATATTAAGAATATGTATAACATTGCATATATTGAATAAAATAATCAATAACTTCACAAAATATCATAAGTATTAATTAATAAAATTATTATGCACACCTTAGATGTTAAAGCTTTGTACACCAGCATTGACCAAGAAGATGGTATTGAGTTTATTAAGTTTTACTTGGACAAAGTTTGTAAATACAAAATTAAAATTAATTTAATAGGTGTTTTGTCAGGGATTGTCCTTAAAAACAATTTCTTTTTATTTGAGAAGGACATCTATCATCAGAAAAGTGGAGTGGCTATGGATGCTAGGTTAACCCCAGCCTTTGCTAATTTAGTCACGTGCTGGTGGGAATATATGTTCCTTACAAAAATGTCTTTATATCAACATATAAAGTTTTATTGAAGATTTAGTGATGATTTATTTTTTATCTGGGAATGCATCAAAGTAGAACTTGAACAATTTATTATTGCAGTTAACAGTTCAGTTATTTGGTTAAAATTTATATTGGACATAGTTGGTACTGAAGCTTCATTTTTAGACTCGACTGTTACTTTAGATTTAGTGAATAAAATGTTTCATAGTAAAGTTCATGGAAAGAAGACTTTTACTAATAATTATTTGCATTATCATAGTTTCCACCCCATTAAGATGAAATTAAATATGTTCAGGGGGATCAGTTACTCTGATTGAGTAGAATTACTAGTTCAGATTCTTTATTTTTCCAAGAAATGAAATTCCTCTTTAAATTATTTGTTGACAGAGAGTATATGAAAGACAAACTTGTTGTTATAAGTAATGAAATTTGTGAAAAGAGATGGTCACAGTTTCCACCCATTATATTTTAGGGTTTATCTTTAAAAATAAATTATATTGATAATGAGAAAAGTCTAGGATTAAGCTTGATCACACTTGCACTTTCCTTTACCCATTAGTGTAGATGGTTGAAAAATAAAGAAAATTATTCCAGAAAATTGGAAACTTTTGGAAGGGAATGGTGATTTAATTAAAACTATAGGTGTTGACCAGCATTTATTTTCAAAAAGACATCCAATTTGAAAAGTTTATTAGAGCACAATTTTGTGAATGAACATTATAATTTGTCATGGGTTGTTGGTATGTTTTCCTGTGGTCATTGCAGATAGTGCCAATTTATCAGTAACAGTAGTAGCATTGCTTTCAATCACCTAGACAACAATGTAATTAATTCTACCAAACAATTTAATTGTCAAAGTGAAAATATTGTTCATTGGGCACTATATAGTACATGTTCTCAATTTTATGCAGGAAAAAGCTATAGGAAGTTAAGACTGAGAATTTGAGAATGCAACATTGCTATTAAGAAAGTTAATTTAAACATTTTTTTTAGCTAAACATAATATGAAATGTAATGGGTTTAGAAAATGTCATTTCTTTGTGCTAGAGCAAGTGAATCAATTTAATTTTGTGACTAGTTGTAATAAAATGGAAGTTTGTGAGTTCATATGGCAGATTATGCTTAGAGCAGATCATTTTCCTGTACTAAATGAACAAATTAATATAAAATGTTTACTCAAATACAGACATGCTTATGGTATTTTGTGAAGTTATCTAGTATTTTATGCATTATATGCAACGTTATACACATATTTTTAATATAAAAAGAGATGTTTAATTTATAGTTTGAAAGTATTAGTTTCACAAAAGGAGGTAACATATGGGAAGTGACATCATTCCCAGACATGATGGTGCTAATTTTAACCGTTCATGTTATTGGGTAATTTGATTTTATGGCAGTATTTTTAAGTATAAACATGGGAAATATGGATTTGTTAATTATTCTGAAGAAGTTCCAGTGTTTAACAAAAAAAAAAAGGAGAATGAAAGCACTAAACGTATTTGTTATTTTATTCTGTAGTTCGTTTTCTGGTCTCAGGATTGTTTCAACTAGGTTTAGCTTTTATTTTTGTGGTTTCCCTGGAGTTCAGGTATTTGCTTTGTAATGTATACATAGTTGTTAACATTTTCTTTTTAAGTATGAACATATTTCACAACTCCTTAGAGAGATTTATATATCATCTATTTTTGGTCTTCTAATGGGGGTTGCTGTCTTTTTTTAATCTGTCTTAGTATAACTAGATAGCTTTTAGGAAGATTTAATGCAATTCTGAGATCATTCGTAGAAAGATTTTTATAATAATAAATATCTAATTTCTTCATTTCTCTGATTAAGGGGTAATTGTTCAGGTTTAACATAAATTTATTTAATTTAAATTTGGATTGAGGTGGAGTGATTGGAAAATGTTAAAGGACTTGTTAGATTTAGTAATTCAATTGCATTTTGCAAGAGAGTTATCTTATTTTTAGGCAGTTATTTAGTTTGATTCTACCCATATTTTCTTTATTGAGAAAGGGTAGGGCCTTAGGGTTGATTTTGGAATCAGTTACTAGATTATACCATATTTTTATCCAGATAAGGATCCATTTTGTTTTAGTTGGACAATAATCAGAGACTGCTATAATTCTACTAGCATTTATGTTGTAATAAAATTTAAAATCTGGGAGACCTAAGCCAACAATCTTTTTGTGACAAATCAATTTTTGATAGCTAAGATGGATCGATTTAGGTTCAGAGAGGAATTTAGAAATATTTACATTTAAAGCTTTGAAAATGTTTAGATATTATCATGATAATTGCTTTAAATGAAAACAGTGGTCTAGGTAGTATATTCATTTTAATAATGGCCACCTTTGACAATGGAGGGAATTTTAATTTGTTCCATCTGAGGCTATCTGTTCAGTTGGTGGTTATTCCCATAAGAGGGCACTATTGTACTGTCATTCGTAAAGTGCCATGATTATGCTCAAAAGTCAGTTAAATAATATCATGATTAAAAGATATTAACAGAATGAGACAAGACCTTAATAACACTATGAGGAATAATAAACATCCCTAAATCCTGTTAACATCAAGTCTGCCCTAAAAGCAGATAGCCCAGAAAACAGCAGCAGCAGCATGGCATAAAATGGCTCTGTTTCAACACCCATTTCTGTCTACTGTCTTTCAAAGCTTGTTCAATGCATCACTTTTTATTTTTTTATCAAAGTTTTCACTAACTGATAGCACATGGAGAAGATAAATTTCCATGCACTACAAGGAATTATGACTGGATCACTGATCATAATGAGCATATTATATGTTCTCAACATGGATACCAAGATTCACCTCTTGAGCTTCGCTCTCAAGGTGAATCTCTGGGAATCCATGATTGAGCACATAATATGATCATTACAATCAGCTACCTGATAATAGTCCTCCATGATAATCTTGATAGCAAGGATCACAGATATGCTCTAACAGGATACAGTGTTGTAGCTGACAACACTGGTGCAGCGGTAGCATTGTCACCTAAAAGCAACAGGTTATCTGGATCAGTTCTCAGCTGGAGTGTCTTCTGTGTGGAGTCTGCATGTCCTCGCTGCATTCATGTGGGTTTCTTCCAGGTGCTCCGGTTTCCTCCCATATTACAAAGACATGTGTGTAGAGCGTTTTTCCCTGAGCCTTCACTGAAAATTGGCTTCATTCCAAGTTGAACTTTCCTGGTTAACAAATGTTAAATAAATAAAATAAATAAATAAATAAATTGTGAAAAACTGTTGGCTCTGGTTGTTGAAGGATGATGTCTCCTTCTATGTACTTTGTAGAGCACCACTCTTTTCACACAGGAAGTGGAGCAATATTAGCAATTTTCTTGTTCAAATTCACTTCTAGATTAAATGAAAATCATATTTTGTCTCTCACCCACCCCAAAACCACAGTGGTACCCAGTGCTTGTGGGTTTATAACTGAGTTTTGACAACTTAATTGGTCAAACATTTTCTGTTATTATTCATTATACATGTATGAATAAATGTATAGTATATACATTGATATCCTGTTCTGATCTCATTTATATAAGTGAGCACACTAGAAATGTAACTTAAGACTCTATGATTATGTCAGGCATGTGAGAAATAATAAGCTTTACAGTACCCTAGCTTTAACCTTTATCATTCAGTTAATGCCTTGGGGATATGCATTATGATGTGGGAAAGTGCAGTTGTATAAAATCTTACCATATCATTATATGCCCTTTTCACTGCTGTTGTATTCATCACCTAAGGGATCTCGTGCCAAGGATAGTTCAGTGACCATCCAGTTTACCAACCTTTTACACCCTCACAACATTGTATGTCAGCTGTTTGTTCCCTGTCCAGCCTAAAGGCACAGAGGTGATATATGCACACTCTCAGAACCAAAGGGCACACAGGAGAAAGGAGAACATGCATACCAAGGTGAAAAGAGAAACAGGAGAGAAAATAGGGCAAGGTGGTAATGACCCCCTCAGCCAACAATGTTTTACCAACAGAAGAAAGATAAATAAGGGAAAAAAGGGTGAAAAGAAGGACATCTACTTTTATGGTAAGAGTGTATGTCCTTTTATATTGCTGTTGCAGTATTCATCATCGAAGAGACAGTACCAATGCTAATGTCAAGGATGGGAGGAGGAAGGCACAGAGGGGCCCTCCACAAACCCATGAAGGATAGCCCTGGCAAATCCTGCTCTGGCTCTGAAAATGATATCCAACTTGTAATCTTGGTGCAATAGTTTTTTGCATTTCACTAGCCAGCACCCAAATGCACAGAAGAAAAGCTTGATTAAAGGCCAGGCAGTTAGGATAGCTCGGATGACCTCTGATTATGGGGATCTAGAACATGAAATGATTTTCCTGGGTTAATGTTTCATGGAGAGGGAATACCCTGTTGAAATGGTCACTGAAATTTTAAATGAGGTCATGAGTGAATGGGGCAATAAATACAAGGCCTTTTTAGGTCAACCCCTCCAGATTAATAAAGCAGTAATGGATGAGGGAAACAAATATAATACAGCATGTATTATTCAGTATAACTTGTTTTCGGAATCATTTTCACAAATAATTAAAACTAATTGGAATTTAATGAAGATTGATAAAGAGGTACACCAGTTAGTGGGGGTACAACCTGTCTTCACATGTAAAGTGGGAACCAACTTCAAAAGGACCTTTGAAAATGGAAAAAGGGAATCTTTACTGCATAAGGCCACTACTCCGTGTGCAGCATGTAGCGTTTGTGTTTATATATATGGTGAAGCAACTGTTAAGTTGAACAATGGTCTCAACAGTGTGGTAAGATTTATTAAAGGGAATTGTAAGTCCAAAATGCTAGTATATATGGCTTCATGCAGTGGATGCAGTGCATATTATATAGGAAAGACAGAGAGGACATTTAAGGAGAGTATCTATGAACATATATATGACATCAGGACCCATAAGGAAACAAGTGCTTTGTATAAACATAGTTTATCTTGTTCTCCATTTTTAGGATATAAATTTGGTATTATTGACTCAGTAAATAGGGGTTTTTTAAGGGGAGGGGGTAACACAAAAAATGCATTATTGTATAAGGAATTGTTATGGCAACGTAGGTTAAAATCGAATACTTTACCAGGTCTTAATGACTATATCAGTATAAAATCGGTATTGCATAAGAAAGCAGAAAATGTGTAATATGTTTTAGTTACATTTTATAAGGGACTACACTATGTGAAAAAAGAAAAAAGTTAAAAAGGTGTTTAAAAAGGTGTAATAATATGTGGAAATGTATTTATTAATTTATTCATATATTATTCATTCATTTATCTAAGTAATTAATATACCTTATGTTTTTTATGATACATGTAAATGGGAAAGTTAATGCTCAACAGAAATGTCACTTTAAATGTTAATTAGGTGTAATTGCTGTATGTGATGTAATGTATAAAAGTTGTTAATGGTATCAGTGCTTTCATCTGATGAAGTCTAGTCATTAGACGAAAGCGCTCATCTGTGGTGTTATTGGAAATATAAAAAGTAATTTTGTACTCAAGGTGGAGTCCAGGACTTTATTTTATTTTGCTTGGATTGGTTTTGGTTTTCTTTCTACGTATTCAGTTGTTTCTGTCCAGGATTCTACTCTGGTACACATCGTATAGTGAAGGGTAACTATTTAGCACTGGTACCAATGGATACATCATCTGGGGACTCTACGTTGCTGGTCGACTACCGTTTTCCAAGTCCTGTTGTAGCCACGTCTGCATCAGACAAATTCATCAAAATGCGTGAAGAAATAGCATCTTTGAAAGGGGACTTAACATTGCTGATTGAAATAATGAGTCAAAAAGTTCCACTAGATGGTGCTGTTACATCGAGGAAAGGCGTGCACCATTCGGAAAGAGAAGTCCCTGTTTTCAGTTCGTCATCTCCATGCTTGGTGGGTGCGAGCGATAGTGGAGACATGCAAAAGAAACTGGCTGGGGACAATATTATTACCAACTGTTCAGGACTGAGGAATACTGGATTTCATTCTTTGGAAACTCGACAAGAGTTGGATCAGGAGAAAACAACCATTGTTGGTTGTTTTCAACAAAAAGGTACTGATTTGGAACCTAAACAGTGGTTTGGCTGTATAGGGGCACAGACAAGAAAAGACGATGGACATGTTTTATGTAAAAACTCTGGGACTGGTCAGGGTATTTGTTATAAAGGGATTTTAGAGAAAATATACCATTTTAATTTTGAAACGAATGGGTTCGTTGAGCATGATGATAATTATGGGAAAAACCATGAATGTGTACTTATGCTCAAAGAAATGATATATGTATTAGAAAAAAAGTTATTCAAATTGAAGCGTACACAAATGGATAACAGTTATTTAAAAAGTTGTTTGGCACACAAAATAGTGCCTCAAGGGTTAAGGCTGTTCAAATATCCCTTTGGTATTATGTATACAGAAGCTAATATCAAAGATTTTCATAGCTTCTTTGATGTATGTGGCTTAGGTCTCATTGAACATATGGTGAAATGTAATGAAGTTTTTTTAGAGACTTTAAGTGTGGAAACAAGCAAACTAAATGCTGACATTGCCAATGATTTACTATTTTGTGAATATGAAAGGTTATATGAGAGTATACTGATTAAAATTGAGAAAAAAATACAAAGTATTTACACTACTAAACAAAAGAAATTTTTAAGGGACAAAAAACAATATGAAACAGGAAGGGTCTATGCAGGTCCTTTTAAGAGAAATAATAAGACACAAGGTTACACACATAAAGTTTATGGTGAGGGGGAAAATTGGGAAACTAATTTAGTTTTCGACAAGGCCCCGGAGCAGATTTATCAAGAAACTGAAGAAAATAGGCATAGACCTTTAGATGAACTGGATTCCTTTGGAGGGGAAGGGGGTCATTTTTTTCTTCCCAGGAGGTCAGAAAGGATTGCGAGCAAGAGCAGTTTTCCACCAGATCCAGGACATTTGGACACAAACTATGGGTGGAAAAAAGCAGTAAAGAGGACGAGATAGTTCAAATAGATGACCATTTTGGTATTCTTTTTGAATATAGGGGATTCAAGATATTTAATTACACTAGTTATAATCTAACTAAATTACATTTTAATTTATTTTCTAAGGGGTTTAAATTTGTTAGGGCACAGTACGGGGACATTGCTAAAATGTTAGTGGATTTGAAATTATATTTAAGAAAATTAAATTTACACATTATATTCAATCAAGATAAAGATACCATCACCGATAATAACAAGGGGGGTGGAATTATGGTGAGACAAAGTACATTCATTCCCCCACTTCACCCTACCTTGTTATTATTTGAAAAAGTTGTAACTGAGGAAATATATGCATCCTATGCCAAAAATAGATGGCAAAGGGAACACTCTAATTTAACTATGGAAGAAAATATATTATTACAAGAACTCCAGACGCAAAATTATCTGCGTATTATGAAACCTGACAAAGGTGGGGGAGTAATAATTTATAATGTAGAAGATTATAATAACGCTATCACTAACATTTTATTAGATAGTGCTACATACACACCTGTTTCTATTAATCAGATCCACATAGCTTACAGTAGAATTGATTCCCTATTAGAAGAATATATATTAGAAAATAGAATAGATTTTAAGACTTATAATTTTTTGAAACAAAAGAATCCCAACATTCCTAATATCTTTGGAGTCCCTAAGGTGCATAAATCTATACAAGCACCTCCGTTTAGACCTATAGTTTCTGCAAAGAATTCAAAGACGCACCCTTTGGCTGTATTTGTGGATAGAAACATTAAGGTTATTATTAATCAGACTTCACATTTAATTAAGGATTTGTGGGAATTTTTGAGCAAAATGACCCAGGACCTATGGAGTATAGGTTGTATTTTCCTTACCATTGACGTAAAGGATCTCTTTACCTGTATTCCTAGGAAAGAGGGGTTAGATTATTTCAGTGACTGTCTTTTTAAGTATTCCACCTTACCTAGGGACAGGGTTCTTTTGTTGTTAGAACTCATGGAGGTCATCCTGGATTCAAATTACATTCATTTCCAAGGAGAATACTATCAACAGAATAGTGGGATAGCTATGGGAGCTGCCTGCGCCTCAACATATGCTAATTTGGTACTACTTGAATGGGAAAACAGGTTTGTTTTTCCCTCTGCTTTTTATAGCCATGTCAAGTTGTACCTGAGATTTTTGGATGACATCTTTGTGCTATGGGATGGGTCTAAAGAAGAACTGAATAAATTCATGGAGTATTTAAATTCATGTACAAATTTTCTTTCCTTTACACATACACAAAATGAACATAATATTAATTATTTGGATGTTACTGTTTCTAAGACCACTACTGGTTTCAAATAAAATATTTACAGGAAGGCTACTTGGTGCAATAGTTTTTTTTGCATTTCACTAGCCAGCACCCAAATGCACAGAAGAAAAGCTTGATTAAAGGCCAGGCAGTTAGGATAGCTCGGATGACCTCTGATTATGGGGATCTAGAACATGAAATGATTTTCCTGGGTAAATGTTTCATGGAGAGGGAATACCCTGTTGAAATGATCACTGAAATTTTAAATGAGGTCATGAGTGAATGGGGCAATAAATACAAGGCCCTTTTAGGTCACCCCCTCCAGATTAATAAAGCAGTAATGGATGAGGGAAACAAATATAATACAGCATGTATTATTCAGTATAACTTGTTTTCGGAATCATTTTCACAAATAATTAAAACTAATTGGAATTTAATGAAGATTGATAAAGAGGTACACCAGTTAGTGGGGGTACAACCTGTCTTCACATATAAAGTGGGAACCAACTTCAAAAGGACCTTTGAAAATGGAAAAAGGGAATCTTTACTGCATAAGGCCACTACTCCGTGTGCAGCATGTAGCGTTTGTGTTTATATATATGGTGAAGCAACTGTTAAGTTGAACAATGGTCTCAACAGTGTGGTAAGATTTATTAAAGGGAATTGTAAGTCCAAAATGCTAGTATATATGGCTTTATGCAGTGGATGCAGTGCATATTATATAGGAAAGACAGAGGGGACATTTAAGGAGCGTATCTACGAACATATATATGACATCAGGACCCATAAGGAAACAAGTGCTTTGTATAATAGTTTATCTTGTTCTCCATTTTTAGGATATAAATTTGGTATTATTGACTCAGTAAATAGGGATGTTTTAAGGGGAGGGGGTGACACAAAAAATGCATTATTGTATAAGGAATTGTTATGGCAATTTAGGTTAAAATCGAATACTTTACCAGGTCTTAATGACTATATCAGTATAAAATCGGTATTGCATAAGAAAGCAGAAAATGTGTAATATGTTTTAGTTACATTTTATAAGGGACTACACTATGTGAAAAAAGAAAAAAGTTAAAAAGGTGTTTAAAAAGGTGTAATAATATGTGGAAATGTTTTCATTCATTTATTCATATATTATTCTTTCATTTATCTAAGTAATTAATATACCTTATACTTTTTATGATACATGTAAATGGGAAAGTTAATGCTCAACAGAAATGTCACTTTAAATGTTAATTAGGTGTAATTGCTGTATGTGATGTAATGTATAAAAGTTGTTAATGGTACCAGTGCTTTCATCTGATGAAGTCTAGTCATTAGACGAAAGCGCTCATCTGTGGTGTTATTGGAAATATAAAAAGTAATTTTGTACTCAAGGTAGAGTCCAGGACTTTATTTTATTTTGCTTGGATTGGTTTTGGTTTTATTTCTACATATTCAACTTGTAATGTTTATTGAAAGTGAGGACAGAGGACAATGTAGCAGTTTCAAGGATGGACCTAATATCATAAACTCATGAAGAAACTTCCAGAAGAGGCTAATCTCCACTTAAAATTAGCTCAAACTGAAGTGGACATGTGCTTTCCATGAAAAGAATAACAAAAGGAAATGGCCTTAGAAATCCAGTCGGATATGGTTTGCATAGAAACTGAAAAACTCTATGTTCTGCAATGAAAAGAAACAAAAAGTTGCTCACATTTGTGGATATCTTTCATTTTATCCAAATAATACTTGAGCTGTCTATGTAAATCCAAGGTGTGAAGAGCCTTCTCACTAGCAGATTGCAGAGAAGGAAAAAAGGAAGGAAGCTGGATATACTGGCTGAGACAACTCAATGACTACCTTGTGCAAAAAAAGGTGGATTGGTACACAGAGACACCCTTGTTCCCATGAAATATTAAAGAAGAGGAGATGTCATTAGAACCTGAACTTCAGACATTCTCCTGGCTGAAGTAAGGGTAACCAACAAAACAGTCTTCCAGGTACAATGTTCCTAAGAAGAAGAAGCAGGCAAAAATGGACCCTGTCTCAATTTTTCAAGGACAAAATTAAGGTCCCAAGAGGAAGGAATATTTTTTCATGGGGACCTGATATGAAGGACACCCTTAAGTAATTGTTTGACCTCAAAGTAAGATGCCAATGATTGGCTCAAAGGCAGACAAGCAAAGACTGCTGAAAAGTGAGCTTTAACAGAAAAATATGCCAAGAAAGCATGGAGGACTTCATACAAGTAAAATAAGACCAAACGGACCCTCACTGAGAAGAGATCCCAGTGATGCCTGAGACACTAGACAGAAAATCATTGCCATTTAGCCATATAGGATTTTCTGGTAGTGGGTTTCATGGCCTCCTGCAGTACTGTAAGTACGCCCTCAGAAAAGTGGTGTATGAATAGGATAAAAATCCTATCACCCAAAGTGTCAGTTGAAGAGTGGACAAATAGGAGTGAATGAGAGATCCTTTGTCTCGTGCAAGAAGATCCATCCAATGAGATAAATTGTGATGATTGCCACTGGCCAGGTGAAAATGAAGGAGGAACCTGTGTTGTCTGTGACAAAAGGGAGTCACCAGGAATATACATCTAGAGTCTTTCCTGATTGTCTGTAGGACCCTGGGAAGAAGAACAAGAGGAGGGTAAGAATACAGAAGCATCCCCCTCCAAGAAAAAGTCATGGCATCCACCTTCCAAGTCAGAGGTTTTGGAACTCTAGAACAGAAACAAATAAGTTGCCTATTCAGAGGGGAGGCAAAAAGATCCATTTGAGGAATACCCCACCAATGTACTATGTCCAGAAACACCTCTCCGTGAAGCATCCATTCATGAGATTATATCCTGGACCTGCTCAGGGAGTCTGCCATGAGGTTGTGTTCTGAAGGGATGTAAACTAGTTAAAGAGTTATCTTGTGGTGGATAGCCAAATCCCAGCACTGAAGGGTTAGTCTGCAAGGAAGATAAGACTTTATGCTCCCTGTCTGTTGATGTATCACATGACTATGGTGTTGTCTGTAAAGACCTTTAAAGGGCCTGGAGACCAAACAGAATGGAAGGCCTGAAGAATAAGAAGAAGCACCTTCATTTTTTGTGCTGTTGTGGTCTGACCTCTGATGAAGAGGCCATAGACCCTGAACCCTCAGACCGTTGTAAGAGGCGTTCCACCCCAGATCAGATGTGCCTGTGAACAAATCTTGAGTAGGGGTGGGGGGATCTAAAAAGGTAGACCTGGATTGAAGGAGATCTGTTGCATCCATCAGAGAAACTTGCGTTTGAGACAAGGAAGAAGGGGATTGCAAAATTCCAAAGATGAAGCAGATACTGGAAATAAGTTGTTAGAGACAGAACCTTGGGAGAAGGAAGAGAAGTCAACATTAGAATGGTTTAGATTTTGCACCCCCCCGAAAAAAAAAATATGATCTTGAGAAGTCAGACGTGACTTCTGGAGACTGATGGTGAATGTCAGACTGCAAAGAAGAAGCATGCTAAAATACAAATCCTGTGGCAGCCTGTCCTGATAGGGAACCTGAAGACACAGGTTATCCAGACAGGGGAATAGCTAGATTCCCTGAATCCTGAAAAAGGCTGTGACAGGTGCCAGACATCTGTTGAATATGCTTAGAACCATAGAAAGATCAAAGTGCAAAGAAGAGAACTGAAAATGACAGGAAGAAAAAAAAGAAATGCAAAATTACCCGAAAAAAGGGTGAATGTAAATATGAAGATATGCATCCTTTAGGTCTAGTGAGACCAAAATGCCTGTGGAAGTAATAGGGGAATCAGAGTCTTGACAGAGAGCATCCTGAAGGAAGGAATCTTTGGAAAAGTATTTAAATGGATTCCTTGGTCCAGTAAATCCCAAACAACCCCAGAAAAATGAGGAAGTTAGTCTGGAGTAGGTTGAGGGAACTCACAGAAGGGGAAAGGGACTTTCTGTACCATAAAATAACCTTGACAGATAATAGACAAAACCCAGGACTCTGAAGTTATATGTTTCCAGATAGGGAAGTCCTGAGAAACAGGGGAATGGCAAAAATATGTCAGATGGAGGCAGGTTTGTCCTGAAAAGGGGGATTTTGAGTTTTGGAAGCCCAAGTAGGCTTTTCAGAGAATATATACTTAGAAGCCTTTTCTCCTTAGAAGGTTGATGAGTCTACCTTTGCATAAAAGCAGACTTAGAAAGATAGTTTCTCTGAAATTTAGGTATGTGAGGAAACAAAGATTTGTTTAAAAGCCTGCATCACTTTACCTTTATCTTGTAGAGTCTTAAACAAGTCAGCAGCATCCTTACCAAAGATATTTTGATTGTAAAGCCTGGTTGTGAAGCCAAGAAAACCACCTCACAACTGAATCAGAGGCAGCAGCCATAAATGATGCATCAGTCACATCATAACTACATGTGATAGAGTAATGTAAGTATGTTAAGTAATGTTGAGCTCAACAAAAAACAGGCAGCAGTCTTAACCTTCAGACAAAACATAGCTGGTTATATAAGTCTGATAATTAATGGCTTTAAAGGCCAAAGTGGAAGAAGTATACACTTTTTCCCCAGCCTCTCCATATCCTGATTATCTTTATCTGAAGGAAGAAACTTGTTCAAGTCCAAAAGCTTGAATGGCTGATCAGAAAAAAAAGAGACCACTGCAGGGTTTAAAGAAGAACACTTGTAGAGATATTTAAAGGCCTCAGGCACATTTTATAAAAGGTCAGACTTCTCAGGGGCCAAAGGATGTGAGTCAGTGGCCAAAGGGGCAGCTATAAATGAATCCAATAAGGCATCCAACACAAGGGAACAGCATAAAGTTCAGGGGATTCCATCTGCAAAAACTTATAAGAGCTCTTTTGAATATCAGAGGCTTGTGTGCAGTCCCACATAAAATCATCCATCATGCAAATGACTGTATCTCCAAAAGACAGTTCTTCAAAAGGAGAATCAGGATTCAAGTAATCCTCTTCATCAGAAGCATAATCTAAAGGAGAGGTAATCTGCAAGGACTAGGCCAATAACTCATCATCAGAGTCTCCTTCCACATATGAAAAATCAGACTCTTTAGTCCTTTTTGCTGTAGAGGACCAAGGGGAAGCAGGAATAGACATCCCTTGTGGAGGACATAAAGCCATCAGGGCATTGACCAAGCCCTGGCTAAAATCCATTCCTTGTGAGGATTCTTAGCAATGGAAGGAATGTGCTTGATTTTCTGCTTCTTCTTCAGAAAGACATCACCTATGCTTACCCTAGAATTTCTTGAACCATGCCTCGTCTTGATAAAAGTATCCAGCACTTCATTCCTAAACATAATCTGGGGAATTCTACTAGGTTCTTTGGAAATAATTGGCTGTGGTTTCCCCTGAACTTCCATGATGGATGTTTGCAAAGCCTCAGAAAACGTGAAAAGTCAATTCCACCCTGGCCTCTGATAGGGTCATGGCACAGAAAACTAGAGTTGGCACCAGATGTTCTTCGGGTCTTCCTTCACCTAGAGTGAGACACCTGGCAGTGGCTGGATGGCAGCAACTTCAGACCAAGACTTCTTGGTTGTCTTCTTAAGGTGTGAAGTGCTTTAGAAACAAAAGCCATACAGATTGCATACTGTGTATGATCATGTGAAGCACCTAAGGAGAACAAACACTTCTCATAGTGATATTTATAAGTAATCTGCCTCCTAAACTAGCATTTCCTTTCCTGGATGACATGCATCTGTAAGTATACAAGTAAAGGAAGATAAAGAAGGAACCCCAATGAGGCACTTATCTGTAAATGACTTGGTAGAAACTAGCTTAGCGAAGGACATTCAGAACAATGTTAAACTGTGGGGTTTGGACTGGTGGCAAAGAAATTCAGAGTATCCAGTGTGCATGTCACTTTTACTCCCTTTGCCTGAGTGAAGAACATATAGCTGATTTACGACCCTGGGAGGATGTAAAGGCTTTGGTATACTGGATGAACATTGGGCTGTCCTTGGCAGGACATCCCTTAGGTGATGAACACTGCAACAGTGATATAAAAAGACATCTACATTTTATTATGAGAAACATGGCATTGCTATAAAAAGCTTACTGCTATAGAATACATTTATGTACTCTAATTAAGTATGTTGATAGCTGCAGTAGCTGAAAATGGAGTCAACTTAAGGGATAGTTGTTTTTGTGGTCCAGCTGCAGTAATTTAAATAAAATAGCATACTTTGCCTCAAAATTTGAAAAGTAATTTCAATCTAGTATGTGACTCACCCAAACCCAGTTTTTAGATAAGCCTGAAAAGTGGATATCAAGGTTTTAGAACATTAGATTTTACTATGCCAATAATGCTAAATGACCTGATATCTTCATTAGCTAGTATAATATGAGAGTAAAAACAGGTGTGAGCCTAGGACAGAATACAGCAAACCCTATCTATAGAAATAAAACAGCAGAATATTGATCAATTGAGATATCAAGGACCTGATTGACAACTTTTGCTAACAGCAGATCTTTTGGAGTCTGGCCCACAGTGCAAGTCTGTTTATATATTTCGGACTTACACTGTAACACACAGCAAGTTGTTTGGAATCAAGACAGACTTACACTGAAATCAACTCCTTGGGAATCTGTCCCCAAATGTTTATGATTTCATTACAGGAGGAAGTACAAAAATTAATCAAATGCATGACTGTGCATGCATGTAAAATGTGATTTAGAACATGTATTGCTTAGGGTGTAACTGACTAATGTAGCAAGTGGCTGTAAGTCAGTTATATATATAGATATATATATATATGGATCTACCTGACTACATCGACTGTTCACAACAGCGACAGCGAGTCAGAAGATCGACAAGTCAGAAGACCGACGGAGGAAAACACCGACGCTGAGAACACTGAGATGGGGAAAGGATGTGTAAGTATGCAGTAGTGACGGCCGTTAGGGTGCGAGTAAGGTAAGTGTGCGATGTTGACGGTCTGTAGGGATAGGGGTGGGATAAGTGAGTTAGGGTTAGGGCGCGGGTTAGGTAAGGGTGCGAGTAAGGTAAGTGTGCGATGTTGACGGTCTGTAGGGATGGGGTGGGATAAGTGAGTTAGGGTTAGGGCGCGGGTTAGGTAAGGGTGCAGTAGTGATATTTTTTGGGTTAGGGGTGGGTTAAGTAAGTTAGGGTTAGGGCGCGGGTTAGGTGAGTGTGCGATAGTGACGGACCTTAGGGTTAGGGTTTCGGTTAGGGTTGTAGATAGTTGTGTATGTAA
This sequence comes from Protopterus annectens, assembly GCF_019279795.1. Classification (NCBI taxonomy): domain Eukaryota; kingdom Metazoa; phylum Chordata; order Ceratodontiformes; family Protopteridae; genus Protopterus; species Protopterus annectens. The sequence continues at coordinate 1,999,861,702 of NC_056741.1, read as the reverse complement.
GGGTTAGTGTTGGTTTGTGAGGATTTTGGTGTGCTTGTGTTGTGTGTGTGGGTTTTGGACAGGGGATTTGTTTTGTTTGTTGTTATGATGTGTCGAGTGTATGAGGTGTCGTGTTTGTGAACTGTCGATTATGTGGTGTCAGTGAAGTCGCTGTCGCTGTTGTGAACTGTTGATGTAGTCAGGTAGATCCATATATATATATATATATATATATATATATATATATATATATATATATATATATTAGATTTGATAATACCAGGACAAGTTATGCCTATCCACTGGGAGCCAGTTACTTTATGCATGTTTCTTAGTTTTTAACACACTTTGTGATTTCAGAAATGTGGATCGTGACTTCCAAGATGAAAAAGTCACTTATTTTATACTCCTTTCCCCAGTCTGGTCTCCACAAGAACCTGAGAGACAGAGAAGTATCTTTTGGAAAATCATTATAATTAAAAAGAATGTATTTATTTATGTGTTTGTTATGCATAGTTTTATCAGAATAATGATTAATAAATCAATTCATAATGACCCAAATAGAATCTTTGCTGTGTAGTATCACTCTTTTATTTCATGTATTACTTCTCATTAAGTAATTTAGTAATGGATGCTGGTACCTCCCTTAATTCCTTTTATTTAAAAAAATCGACAGGAGCAGGGTATCCTCCCTAAGTAATGTAATCAACAAGAAATACTATACACCAACATTTTGCATTCAGGCAAACATGCAGAAATCATTATATTTGCTTAATGTGCCATTACTCAAATCGCTTAGTGTGACCTGCTGCATATATCTCTCTACACATTGATGCTACCATTAACAAAGTTAGATCTAATGTCCAGGATGCATCATTTTTAATACAGCCTGTATCTTTTCACTACTTGAATCATCACCGGTTCATCATAAAACAAATATCAGAGCCAAGAATCTGTTTTAATGTACAGTAACTGCAACTGCTCAGTTGAACTGAAAGTGGTGCTGGGGTGGAAATTCTAACAGATGAAATCATTCAGTAAACAAGTGTGGAAGGACTCCCAGCTGAGTATGCAGTCAGCTAAACAGATGGATTACCTGGAGGACAAGTAGAATTTTCCATGGCTGACATACTGGTTTGTCAAAACAAATGAGAGGGAAAACTATACAGCCATAAAGTGGAAACTAAGCACTCATGGAGTTAGAGGAAGACAGACAGAGACAGACATGAACCAAATAGCTGCTAAATGCACATTTGTAAAGCATCATTTAAGGCAACATACTGATTGACAGTCTAGGCACTTATGTTCTTACTAATATCTCAGGGGGCATCTCGGGTCAATGAAAAGTACGTAAGCAGATGACTTAAAGCAATGCTGTGAAAATATCTGCACTTTTGTAACTAGCACTTATCACAGTAAAGGACACCCTGTAAAGTATTCACATTTACAATAACTTATTTACTGGATCTGTCACATACAAGATGAGTTGAAAGAAAACAAACATTTCACACGTGAAGTGCTACAAAATGTATTCTGAATGGAAATGACAGCATCTTACCATCAAGCCTCACTGCACTTCCTGCTACTGCAAAAACTGAGGCGTATTAAATACAGTCTGAAATGAGTGTATGCTATATGAAAGTACATTTATTTCCCATTTAAGTCAACTTGTTGTAGAACCTTAAAGAGTATAATGGAAAGGATTAGAATAGATTTAGTGACTTCAAATGTGTAGAAATAGCATTGTAAGCTAACTGTGCTATAGGCTAACTTGCATAATAAACATTTGGTTTTAGATACAGCATTTCAGATAATGTGAAAATGTTATTGCATATCATCACTAAATGTTTTGGAACAGAAAAAAAAGTACATATAGAATGGAAAAGGGGATTTGAAAGAAGTAAAAATATCTTGAATAAGGTGAAATATCCTATATTGCTATTATAACTTTCTGCTAAATATAATTACAAATACATGATTAGAATATTGAGTTAAATAAATCACTGTCTGTCTGTGTAATGCTTTATCTTGCCACTGATTCTGATGATAGCTAACATGTCTGTATCTATCTATTGACTATATTGCAACGAAAGTTGCTCTGATAATGTAAGCAGGAACATTGCCCAGCTATTTAGCCTGCACCAATACAGACAGTGCCCTGAATATGACCCATATATCCTGAATACAATTAGTATCTCAGGGGCTTGATGGGCTTGATGACATAGATAGAGAGGATGGATATACCTATGCAACATACCTATCCAGGGGAGAGGGATTATGCCTGGCAGATTTCTCACTGGGCTCTGATGGAGATCAGGGTTCAAAAATATTGCTAGGCTGGGCATACAGGATGGTTGAGAGTTATAGCTGCTTTACTAGCCTGGAGCAGTCTTATGCTTGGGCTACAGAATCAGAAAGCTGGAGAAGACAGAGCTTAAAAGAATCTGCCTCATCAAGCACTATGGTATGATTCATGTAAGGACTTATGCCCAGCCCCACTGCAGATCAACAGGGGATATCATTTCATTTGTATAAAAAAAATAATCCTACCCATTTGTATAACAAGGTTTTAAATAAGTTTATCAAACCAGCCTGTCTAATCTGCACAAGGAGCCTTTTGGTACATCTAGACATTGGAATACAATTCAGCATTATAGTATACCTATTAGCTCATATATTTTTATGAATTTCTTAACTCCTTAGTTCACTTTGTATGATATTGTGCAATGTTTTGCAAAATTTCCCTCTGAAATTATGTTATATTAAAGTATACAGGTTAAGGTATACTAACGTTCATAGGTTCATAGGTTGGTACTGGGCTATCAGCCCTAGGGCCTATACAAGCCTAGCCATAACAATTGCCTGGCTATTTCTTCCCACACTATTTACTTCCCTGGACCCCTGTCTAGCAGGGCAACGTTTGACTGTGTACAAGATTTCTGGAAAATGGTAATAGATTTGTGAATATTTACTGTACTCTCTCTGTTATCTTGAGATCAGTTTTATCACGACCATAAAACATAAGTCAGTCTCTAATTGTAGGATAAATTAAGGTAATGAATAGTGCTGTGAGTACTTTAGGGTCTCTACTTGAACTTGTTTTTGTGAACAGACCTAATAATTTAAGGCCTTTATTCCTAAAACGATTTGCATTTTCTATATAATGCCACCCGCTATTAATCCATAAACCAAGATTTTTTATGACACCAACCGCTTTGAGTACACTGTTGTTTAAGTGTACTTTTCTATTAAGGACTATAATACCCATTTTTATCATCTTGCGTTTCTTTATACTGAAGGTTTTTATTTTATTATTTTCATTTGTTAACTAGGTAAACCTGCTATAGACACAAATGTCCATTTTCTGGTTAGGTGACACCCAGAGTCAATCAGTAGACAAATGGAGGTGGAATGAATCAAACCTTTTACCCTGGACTATAGGAAGTAGCTCTTTAACATCTCAGAGCCTTAGTCCTCATTGCTGGTAGAAGGTAACCCTGTGGTAATCATCCATATTTTATGGAGTCCAAATACCTGTTTAAATGATTAATCAGAAGATTTGGTCACCAAAATTCCAGTTTTAATATCATCTGTGTACTTAACAACCAGCATTTTGAATAAAGTAGAATAGCAGTAAAGAATATATTTGAACTGCATTAGCCTCAAAACATAGCCCAGATGATATTCTGGACCATTTTGATTGTGTGCCTTCAGTGGAAAAAACTTTCTTTGAGCTTTCAAATAGCCACCTATGTAGTATCATATCCAAAATAAGCTTGCCATTCAGTATAGCAAAGACCATTGTTAAGTCAAGATAAACTGCAATCACCCTCATCCTGAAACTGAAAGCTCTAGATCTTTCCATAAAGCCACACTGATATATGTATTCACTTGTCTTATTTAATTCAGCAGTGTCTCCACATCTTTTTCCCATACAAGCCTGCACATGGAGTTTGGGTCCCCAAATAAGGAAATTCACAGACATGGGGAGCATCCTAGTGTGGATTATAATTAAATCAGGAGTTGCTAAAGTGCAGAGCTACAGAAATAGGATTATCTAGTGCAGCAGTAAGGAACAAAGTTAAGGAAAAAAGATACCCTTATTTATTTAATTGTTAAAACATCACACAGAGCATTAGTGAAGAACAAAAATAAGCAAAAAAAAAATGATACCTATGCATCCCTTTATTATTTATATATTTATTTACTTATTTCATTGTGAAAGAACAGGAATGCAGTAATACCACTTTACAACTACTTTTTTCCTTTTTTTTAAACTATATTTTTGCTTGAGCAGCAACTTGTGGTCATAAAAGCAACATTTTCTGATGCTTTTGAAGGGGCAGCGAATGTTGTTTGAGCAGAATTGTTGCAGCTCTACAGACTGATTTTTTTTACCATCCGTAGTAATTGAAAATAATACAAATGAACTATGAAAATAATTTGTACTCATTACCAGATGTGATTGTTAGTAATCAAAATCTGGAAATGGCTGTGCACAGCTGGGCTGCAATGAAACTCGCCTTCCTATATAGCTAATGAGTATTCCTACTGCTTTCCCCTAACCTGTGCACTAGCCATCCAACGTCATGATGTAAAGCACAGATGACTGAAAAAAATACTATTATTCAAGCCAGAAATTAGTTTTTGCAGTTATTAAAACAGCCACTCCATTTGCCTGCTGCTTGTCTACATATCATATGCCCAAACCCAATTTGAATGATGCTGTGGATGTCCTTGCACTTTATTAGATTTGCTTGATGGCAGGCAGGTCTGCCTTAAGAGTACTGAACCTTCTACTTTTCTTCTTTTCTTATATTTTCTGATCTCAGCTCTCTCCCATGCATAATGAAAACTTCCATGCATTCTGTCACTCACAATCAAGTCTGGTAATCTGTCCTTTGAATCCATAGCTTACTCCATGAATATGTGATTTCACAGATCCAAGAAGTAGGTGATCCCTGCAACCTGCATCCTCTGCCCCCCCCCTATATCCTTTGCTCTTCATGTTCAGGATAAGCTGTCCACATTTCCCTGATGTGGTCTTGCACACCAGTATCATGAGTCCTTCTCTCTTTTGCCCTTTAGTAAAAAGAGATGTACTGCACCTGCTCTCTAGTCATACCTTTCCAGTCAAGTGCTTACACCCTTCTAGTGGTATACCTCTGGAATCTTTCCAGCAGCCTGATATCCCTTTCCTAGTTTAGCCGTCAGAAGCACAATAACATCTATTATGCCACAAATAATAACGCCTTGCTTCTGGAATACATCCTGATGAGAATACACCCTGGCATTCTTTTGATTGCTGCTACTGCCTCCCTGTCTGTTTGTGTTGGTACACTCTAGGGGAAATTAATACTTGCAGATTAGTTTTTGCTCTTTTGCTAACAGTTACATCTCCTTTTTCCCCTTCACTCAGTGGAGAAACCTCTTCCTTTTGTTCCAAACAAAGATACCTGGGGTTTGTTTCAGGTATGTACATTTTTTTTCATCTTCCTTCCAATAAAATGTGCACACTTTTTTACATCAACTCATATCCTTCAAAATTGTTCAACCAGAAAAGCCAGAAAAGTCTAACTCATCAGTGTAGTACTTCAAACACATCACAATATGCATGACTTGTATTTGAACAAAAGTCACTTCATAGGATCATACTATCATAGGAGGTTACTAGGCTAATGACCCAAGGGCCCCAAGTTTTGCCCTTATTTCCATGATCAGCGCTTATCACCCTTTTCCAAGAGAGACATAGGTGGAATCCCTGGGGTGAATTTACAGTTACCCATCCGATCGTCCAGATTGCGTTTTAAGAGGGCCAAATAGGTGCTCTGCTTGACATGAAGCGGGAGTCTGTTCCAAAGGTGTGGTAGTCTCTGGGAGACAAATCTGTCCCTCCAACAGGTTCTATTAATGTCACATACCAGGTTAAGGCCATTAGAGCGAGTAACCCGTGTACCATTTGACTTATGGATATACAAAATTTCCAATAAAGCAGGGTCAAAGATTGCCTTATATGCAAAGCAGAGATCATATCTGAGTAGTCTGTATGAAACAGAATAAAGTGACAGTGCTCCTGTGCTCAGGAATGACAGGTAATGTTATCTGACATATATTATTTGACTGTATAATGTTGTCAGACAGTATAAATTAGCATTAGGACCAACACCTCACATTTTGGAGCTGCCTTCAAACCCATGTCCTGAAGCAACAGGAATAGTAACACCAAAGCATGTTATAAAACACATCTATCAAAAACTTATATGATTTAGTATTTTGTCAAGTGTATCCGGCAATCCAGCATACAGAAAGGCATGATTTTCCCATTTAAATATCCAAATGATAACACACTGTTCTGGAGTTGGGCAACTGTATACTACAGAGTAAGGAAGCTATTATTGCACTATAGGTGTCTGCCCTACAAAGTAGTTTTGTTCTTCACTGCCATGAATGAATAAGATTACCATAATGCATTTCTGTGTCTTTTGGGTCTCTACCATAATATGGTAATAAGGGAATATGGAGTTGTGCGAGCTGCTATTGGTGGACACTCACAGGTATCACTGTGTTGAGCTGGGAAAGGGCATTGAATAGTAGCAGGTTCTCTGCACTGCTGGCAACTTTGTTGCTGGTATGAATATTTCTGTCATGCAACATGAGTGTTGCATGTGTGTGTCTGTGTACTGAGTAACTTACTAACACCGCAGAGTTATTGCTACATTTATAACATCAATTTATATACATCTGGAGTCCGTGGTTTACACCCTGGGGCTCATTCTACATAACTCTGCATCATATAATGGACCTGGTGATCCATTACTATCAATTATTGACTGTGCTTGAGGTACTATGCTTGTACAATACAGCAAGTCCTTGTGTGCAGTCATACTCCACTGCATAAATGCCTTTATGAATCCTGGAAACAAACAACCACAGTCCCCAGCCGAAACCAGGAAACACTACATAGGAATTCTCCTCAATGAAATAAAATAAACCAAACAGGAGCACAGCTGCAGCTTCTTCTTTTCCCAGTTAGGGGTCACCATCGCGGATCACCTGTCTGCTCATGATTGGCAGTGGAGTTTTACAGTGTTGAGTTGCCAGCCCAGCGCCCAACCTTCCACAGAAGGCACACACCTGCAAACACTCACACCTAGGGCCAATTTAGAGTGTCCAATCCTCCTACAACATGTATTTGGGATGTGGGAGGAAACTGGAGCAAACCCATGTGACCACAGGGAGGACATGCAGACTCCACACAGTAGGCACCCCAGCCATGGATCGAACCAGAGAACCTCTTGCTGTGAGGCAGCAATGCTAACCACGGCACCACCATGGCCACCCCCAGCTGCAGCTACAATTCTTTATTCCAGATCACATTCTGGTACCTCGACTCCAACAGCCTTCAAAGGAATAACCACATTACATTCAGTAGCCATTTTATATCCCTCTAATTACAGTACTAATTAGTTAAATACATTCACTTCCTTCTAGTAATGACTTTAATTCCCCAAATGTTAAAGGTGCCTCACACAGAGATTAAAAGAGTTATTAAAATCGAAGAATGAAGACAAAAACAGAGATAGGAATGGTGCTTTCCCATGTGGGGCTTGTAAAATATGTAGCAAGTTTAAAAATGTAGATGGTTGGATGATAAATGAAAAGAAGTTTTGGATTAAAAGTGAATTTAAATGTAATTCGTGGTGTGGTCTACATCATTGGATGGAGATGCACACACATAAAGTGGTATGTGGGGCAAACAAAAAGAAATGTATAATTGAGAATATTGGAACATCTAGATGACATAAGAAATAAAAGGCTGGAAAGTCCGATTGCTGAGCATTTTTGGACATCACATGGGGGAGATGTTGACAGTTTTTTCTTTAGTATACTGGCACAACCTTTTGGTGGGGGGGGCTGATAACATAGGAAGTGAAACATTTAAAAGCAGATTAGTAAAATTAGAAACAAAAATTATTATCACTCTAGGTACTTTATATCCTAGAGGGTTAAATTTGGAAGTAAACTGGGACTTATAAGACTTATATACAGATGAATAGCTAAAGAAAAATAGAAAATGTCACATTAAATTATTTTAAGTAGGAAAAGTGTAGTGGCACATTTAGTCATTGTTAGTGGGATGTAATTTAAACATTGGTAGGCACTATAAGCATAGGACATTCAATGGAAAATGGTGAAATGGAAAAAGTAATAAGTTATTTACATTTATTATATAAAGAAATTTTATAATGGAGATGTGTAAAAAATGTTTAACAACTTTATAAAAGTTAGGGATGATTTTATATCTGTGTGAGACACCTTTAATATTTGGGGAATTAAAGTCATTATTAGAAGGAAGTGGTGCTGCGGTAGCATTGTCGCCTCACAGTAAGATGCTGTCCGATTCGATTCTCAGCTAGAGCGTCTTCTGCGTGGAGACATGAGTGAATGGGCGTACCTTCGTTGAAGGTTGTGCATCAGGCCTGGCAAGCCGGTATGTAAAAATCAACTGCCAATCATTAGCGGACCGGAGTTCTGCTGTGGCAACCCCTAACCGGGAAAAGCCGAAAGACACAAACAAATTAGAAGGAAGTGAATGTATTTAACTAATTAGCACTGTAATTATGGGGATATAAAATGGCTACTGAATGTAATGAAGTTATTCCTTTGAAGGCTGTTGGAGCCGAGGTACCAGAATGTGATGTGGAATAAAGAACTGTAGCTGCAGCTGTGCTCCTGTTTGGTTTATTTTATTACCTTTATGAATTCCAAAGGGATTTGTACATGTTGTATGCTGCACAGATCCTATTACACTATGGAACATATTTATGAATGGAGACCAAAAAGTGGGTTGCATAGGCCTGGCAAATTTGTATTATTCAAAAATGCTGCAGAAATTATCGCTGTAGTCTGATTCTTACGGGGTACTAACAGATTACTACTGTCTGGTATATAATGTACTGAAACTCATTCTTTGATTGCTAATACCACATCTGTGAATATAAAATTAAAAGAAAAATCAGCAATGGATTAAAAGATACACACACATTACAAAACATCTTTCAGGATTATGTAATAAGATTCACCATGGAATCATAAAAAGTCGGTCAGTGTTCAACATCATTCACTGTATCCTTGCTGTTTGTAAAACAGGGAATATCAATATGGGTTTATAGCACTCAAGCATTTTGAAGACAGGTAGACCATAGGCTTAAACTGTAACCTGTGAATATAAATAAATATGTGCTGCAGCTAAAATAATCAAAAATACTGGATAAATCCATTTTCAGTCTGAGGAAGAATTCCCTTGAATTCAAATAAAAATGACAACTGTATCTATCCACTGTAAAACTGGTTTCTAAAAAATGCTTAGTTTTCCTGGATATTGCATTTTACCTCTACCACAAATGCAGTGGTCTCTCACAGCTAGTACACTTAAGTAGCCTAGGTATAGGTGGCATAGTGACCAGCATTAGTGGTCTGAAGGAGTGAAATTCCCTTCATTAAAAATTATCACCCCCTTTCCCCATTTTTAGCATTATGCACTTTGATTTTGCAGGTTTTTTATAGGCACATTTTAAAATATTTTAATTTTTGATAGAAAAAACGTTCTTTCTTTCTTTATATTTTTATGCAACATTGAAGCCTTCTTAATTTATATACTCACCTTTCAGAATATAATTGATTTGAATTATAATTGAAAAAGTCCATGAAATATAGTATTAATGTGAGTACTGCTTGCATTTTTTAAATGTTTACATCTGTTATACATAGGACTGCATTTAATGTGGTAGACATTTGTGTGGGATTTCAACAGTGTTTTCTGTGTCTTGTGGCCAAGCTGCCTACTTAGAATCCATATTTATTTATTGTCATTTGATTACTGGGAAAGTCTAACTGGGTCGGAGACCATTTTCAGTGAAGGCCTAGGGAGAAAAGTTCCAAAGTATTACAAAACATTTTTAGAACAATGATTTTACAATCTTTAAAAAACAATACAAAACTAACTACTGTTCAAATACTTATACCAAATTAGACACAAAATGAAAGCACTGGTTAATAGATGTATTTATATGAAAATGATTTAATATTTAGAGAAATGTTAGTCAGTTTATATTGAAAATAAAGGTAATTTAGTATAATACAAACAGGAATTGCAATATGATGTGAGAGAAAAGAAGGCGTATGGTATATTTAGAGAGAAAGCCACAGAAGTGAAACTAAGAGAAGTAAGGATGTATGTGAAGAAGGAAGAGTAAGGAGATATAAGGTATGAAAAGGTAGTTGTTCATATTTAGGGATATAATTTATCCTGGTGTTCACCAAGAACAGAACCTGCCTTTGGATAGGAAAACTTTCCGAATGGTTTTGAATGTTGAGAGGGGGGTATTGACCTGGAGGAGACAGGTAAGGAGTTTCAGAACTTAACAACATGGTATGAGTACAAACAATGCCCAGCAGATTTAATAAATTTGTGGACAGACAGAAGTTTTTGGTCCTTGGATCATAATAACCAACTGGGAGTATAGTTATGTACAATGTTGTTTAGTGCTGGACAAGCAGATGCATGCTGGATAATTTTATTGGTGGTAAGAAGCTGTGCTTGTTAGTTGATGGGGTAGGATATATTCCCTGCTTTTGAACTACACTGGAGTGCTTGTGCAGTTTCCATCACAAAGTTCACATTTTTTTTTACAATTGAAGTACATGCAATGGTATCATATAATGTATTTTTGGATGATCTGGGAAAATATAATGAAAATTCAACAACTTATGTATCAGTGTTATATCTGACAAAATAAGCTTGTAAGTTATGAAATTTTCAGTGAGTCAGTTTAAAACATTAGAAGCTTTAAAACGTTATGCCTGTAGGTTATGTTTTGCATATTGTGCCACACACACACACACACACACACACACACACACACACACACACACACACACACACACACACACACACACACACACACACACACACACACACACACACACACACACACACACACACACACACACACACACGCGCGCGCACACACACTCTTTAAAAAATCATACAGAACATAGCAATGACACATTAAGCAGGCTACACAACTGCAGGTACATGCACTGCATTGGGACTACGCTCCACTCTTGGCACACATATACAACTGAAGGCACATGAACTGAAGCAGGACTACACTGCACTCTTGGCACACATATACAACCAAAGGCACATGCACTGCAGCAGGACTGCACTGCATGTTTGGTACACACATACAACTGAAGACACATGCACTGCAACAGGACTGCACTACACGCTTGGCACACATATATAACAGCAGGTATGTGCACTGTATCAGAACCACATGGCATTCTTGGCACACTTACAGCTACATGTATATGCACTGCATCAAGACCCCAATGCACTCTTGACACCTAGAGCTTAGGACCCACTGCAGTCTTGACATATATGTACAAATGCTGGTACAAGCACTGCATCAGGATCATGCTGTACTCTTAACACACAACTACAATTGCTGGTACAGGATCAAGCTGTACTCTTGCTACACACCTACAGAGAGTGCTGCAGTGCACAAGCCATGACCCACATGAATTCACATACTACATACATTTAAAAGCAGAGCTCACTAACTACAGTCACATCACTTTGTTAAACTTGCAGTTATTTATTCTTCATCTTTGCTTTTAAGTGAAAAAAAATAACTTTGAATACTCACAAAGATTGTTTTTAAGTGAAAAAATAAACTTTAAGTATGCTCACAAGGATTCTTTGTACCAAGGCTGGATGTTAGCAGTAATATTATGCATGTGCTTATTCAGTGCCAGGAATATATGTTCCCCCTTGCTTCTTCTTCTTCTTCTTTCGGCTTTATCCCGGTTAGGGGTCGCCACAGCGGATCACCTGTCCGCACATTGAATGGCAGTGGAGTTTTACGGTGTCGAGTTGCCAGCCCGGCGCCCAACCTTCCACAGAAGGCACACTCACACGCACACCTAAGGCCAATTTAGAGTGTCCAATCCACCTGCAGCATGTCTTTGGGATGTGGGAGGAAACCGGAGCACCCGGAGGAAACCCACGCGACCACAGGGAGGACATGCAGACTCCGCACAGAAGGCACCCCAGCCGAGGATCGAACCAGAGAACCTCTTGTTGTGAGGCGGCAATGCTAACCACTGCACCACCGTGGCCGCCCATATGTTCCCCCTTGCTACATTACTCTATTTAACCACTATGTGTCTTTACTAAAGGTCCACACATTTATGGCTGCATTATCCCCATGTGTGGGATATGCCAATTGCTAACTTAAAATGTAAAGGTTTTGATCAGTACATCTAGAAAAGTTGCAGCCACACATTAAAAAACATAAAATCGGTGTAACCAGAAGATCAAAAATTTAACACATTCCAGAAGATCAAAAATGTAACATATCATAAAGACCTCAGAATGACAATAGTAAATGTCTCATAAATTAACTGTAATGTGGGGAGGCACAGTGGTGCAGAGAATTATGTTACCTCAAAGCAAGAAGTTCCCTGTTTTAATTCTTGACTGAGGTGCCTTCATTGTGGAATCTGCATGTCCCTCCTGTGTTTGCATGTGTTTTCTCTGGGAGATTCATTTCCTCCCACATTCTAATGACATGTAGTAGGTGGATTGGACAATTTAAATTCGATTTGGTTCTAAGCATAAACTTTTTTTACATTTCGGAGTGAATATTTAAGCAATCCTCTGGAGTGGCAATGAGGGAGGCCTGTGATCCAACCTTTGCCAATCTGGTTTTATGCACTGCATATACTTATTTCTTTGGAACATTGAGTTCTGGCCCTTCATTTGATTATACCTTTGTTTTTTGGATAGTATCATTGTTTGGAGTGGTGATTTGCCCAGATTAACCATTTGTTTCAATACTTTGGCTCTACTACTTCCTTTTGGGAATTTAGTTTTATCATTCAGCATGTGGGTATTTCTTTCCTTGATGTATATTTATACAAGAATTTGGATAGCAGCCATTATAAGTCCACCATAAATAGAAGTGGATACTTTTTTCAACAGCTATTTACATTTTCATAGTGGTCATTCTCTCAAACAAAAGAGGGTATTGTGAAGAGACAATTCAACTGTCTTCCAAAAATTGTATCTGTAAATGAAAATTTTATTTGGGAATGTATTTTGCTCAAGACTATATTTCTCGATTATGTTTACCCCAACAACATATTGAAGGAAGTCATTGATTTTATCTGGTCAGGTAGACTACATCACTATGCGCCCATCTTGAGAAAACCTTTATCCAACACTCACATGACAAGAATTCTATTTGATCACATTTTATCTATGACCTTACATAATTCCCTGGATTCTAGTAGCATATGCTTAAGAACAATTAATCCAGGATTTCTGGTACTTTTCCTGGTCTTAGGAAATTTGGTACAATACCATCTTTTGTATACAAGTCATTGAACAAAACTGGTAACTCTTTTAGCACAGGATGGCTATTCCATCTACTTATGGCCTTATGAGCAAGTGTTGCATGCAGCTAGTGTTTTCTCATCATTGAGGGATCACGTGGTTATTTTGAGCCATCCCAGGGTTATTCTCTGCAAAGGCAGATATGCCTGCAACACCACTGGGGCAGTCTGTGTGTCCCTTTGTTCTGCTCTGGATTTTATACTGGAAAAATTGAGAGAAGACTAATGAAAAGAATCTATGAACACGTGGATTCCATTAAAATGGTGATTAAACAATGCGTATGTATACGATTATTTGGCTAACAACCATAAAAAAATGCTTTGTTTATAATGGAAAAGGTTTTCCAGGACAGCAGGATGAGGGGGTTGATTGTCAAACTATCTTATTTTGTAGGGAATTGTTATGCAAATCCTTTTAAAATCTGATTTTCTGCCTGACATGAATGAATTTGTTTCTCTTGATCCAGTTTTAAAGAGAAGGTCTAATATATTGAAGCATTAATGATTTCTGCCACACCAACCTTTTTTGCATATTTAACCTTGTTTTACAAGCATGTCTTTTATTTTGATGAAGTTCTTGTAATAGAAACAACAGCACTAAATTATTAAATTCTGTCAAGTACATCTTAGAGAGTATTCCTTTTTTTACTTGGTTTTCTTTTTGGAACATTTGTCCTACCCTTTTTCTTGTGTGCTATTACCAGGCAGTTAAAAAAAAAATTGGCTCTAGATGATGGTAACTGTTGGTGAGACACACAACCCTATGTGTAAAAATGGGAAAAGGGGGTTATGGGAGAATCCACAGTAAATAAACAATAAAAAAAAAACTCTGTTAAAATTAAAGCAAGACAGTCTTGTAAATCTATAAGGCAGACACTGTGACCTGGCAAACCTGACAGCATCCTAGAAATTGGTGACTTTGTTATGCAATACGTATATCCAAGGAGTATGTTCCAGTGTAATACATACCTTCTCCAAAAGTAGTACCTTTTGTGAATACACACATTTTAACTTGAAGGTATATAAAATGGCATATATTATGCTGTGGCTGTTTGCTGCATCCTGAGCGAAGAAATGTTATGGTAACCAGACAGTCTGCTACAACCTTTAGGAAATTAGCAGTGGATATTTGTCAAAACTGGTATGGTCATGGAAGTGTGAAGGAGGGCTATATGTTTAGTAAAAAAGCAGCTTAGAAATTATAGGCTTAGCAAAGATAGACATGATCAGAGCTTTTGTTAGTTTACTTTTTAAAGTTTTTTACAGCTTTTCATTAGTTAAGTATTTACTAAAGCAAATACTACCTTACTAAATGTTTTTCAATGTGAATACATATGTCATACTTTGTATATTATTTCTTTTTGTGGAGCTTTTTTCCCCAGCCTGGTATGAATTTTGTTAAAAAAAAAAAATTATACAGTGACTGGCCGTTAACATCATAAAAATGAGCACGCTGATTGGCCAGCCCAACCAGCATGCCTGTTGAGAATATACAAAGGAAAAAGTTCCGGTCGCCCAAACTTTTTTCCATTGATATATTCTTTGATTTTAAGGGTTTTTTTTTTTCAAAAGAAAAAAAGGCGTAGCAATGGAGATCTTCTTTTCTCCATTGCTTACTTTCCCAAGCACTGATGTACTGGCTATGTGTGGGAATGCAAGTTCCAAATGCATGTGCAGTACATCAGATAGAGCAAGGAGGAGATAGCCAGAGGTGGAAGGACAGCACAGCACCATTATACAAGGACATTATTTAAGAAAAGTAAGTATTTTTTTTCTTAAATAATGTCATTGGATAATAGCAATAACCCTGGGTGTGGGTAATGCTAGATTTACCCAGGTTGTCTTTGTTTGGCCACTCGGGCTTCACCCTCGTGACCAAACCACAACAACCATGGGTAAATCTAGCATTACCCACACCCAGACGTAGGTTATTGCTTAAATATTCTGCAGACTTAATTCAAGTATCTCCACAATTAACTTGATCTCTATGCTCTCAGGTGAGTTCAATGTTTGTATTCAGGCTTGGTTATATCCATGGTCATTAACCAATATTTATTTATTTATTTGACATTTGTTTACCAGGAAAGTCTGAATGCGCTAGAAAGTGCCTATTTTCAATGGAGATCTGGGTTGAAAAGCTCCGCAATCACAATCTTTCAAAAATCTAGTACAAATATTTTAATTCACAAACTATCATGTTGCATTACAAAACATAAAGTACAAATATTTTAAAAATCACAAATTATCATGTTTAACTACAAAACATAAGAGTGAAACAATGTTGTAATGAGAAAAACATAGAACATATGTTTCATAGTAGAGTGTAATGAAAAACAATAACATGAGCTGGAAAAAATATGTGAGGAACAACTCAATAATTCTATTTGTTATATAAATTAGTATGTGTTAAATGAGACCCGAGACAATTCTAATAAGATATTTAAAAATATATTAAAGATTATGTGATGAGACATTGAGGGGAAATTGACTGATATCTTAGAATGGGAGATGGTGTTCATATTTTGGTTATAGAGTGAAGAAGTATGGAGAGAAGGAGATTATAAGAAGAGAACAGTGCAGGGTGTCTTCAGGTAACTTAGGTGAGTAGGGATGAAAGAGACAGAGGTCTGCAGAGATGAAGTGGATAAGGTAAGGTAGTGGGAAAAACAAAAAAAGGTAGTGGACTAGGAGGCTTTAGAGGGTTGTGAAGTGTGAATAAGGTTGAAGGGGTTGACTGGTGTCATCCATTTTTAATGCAGTCATTCATTCACTTATTTAAAGTTCTCCCATTCGATTCTCAGCTGGAGCACTTTTTGTTTGCAGTCTGCATGTCCTCCCCATGGTCGAGTGACGTTAAAGACATGCAGGTAGGTGCGATTGTGAATGGGCATGCCTTCTTTGAAGGTTGGGCATCGGGCTGGCAACTCGGCACCATAAAAATCCACTGCCAATCATGAGCGGACCGGAGTTCCGCTGTGGCGACCCCTAACCGGGAAAAGCAAGTCTTTTTTTATTCACTTATTTAAAGACTTGCATAGATTGATTAGGTTCATATGTTTGATTGTCAAGCTTACAACATTTTGGGTATAGAGAAGCCTACTTGTTAATGACTGAGTAATCCTCGTTCTTGGTCAGACATTGTTCTTGACCCAGGAAATAGAAATTATTCCATAGTTAAGATCAATGGATCATAAAAAAATAGTTGTACATATTTAGTCCACATAAATCCCACTTTTTTAGAGGCCTTGAGCAGTGAGAGTTAGGTCCAAGGGGGTTCTTAATATCTTTGGGTATCTTCAATATGCAGCAAAAAGGGTGTTCTGGGGGTTCTTAGCAATTAACATGGAAGCATTCTTTTCTGCAAAGTATGGCATGTGTTCACATCCAATAACATGGGTAACTCTGATTATATTTTACAGGACAAAGGTTGTGAAATCTTGTATTTTGAAGTGTTATTCAGAAGAGGATAACATGTAGTCCAGTAACTGGACATGATAACAGTATTGCCACACTTATCAGCTAGCAAACTGTCTGTGTTTTTGCTATTAGGTAAATATTTCAGTTTCCAATTGTTCATTTGTTAAATTATACTTTAGATCTCACTTTCCTATTTTTTTAAATGCTTACAAATAGTACTTTTTACAAATTGATAAAACATTCCTGGCCTCACATGCAAATGATGAGTATAAGATCCCAGAGATGTTGCATTTTGTGGGCATTTGTCTATCCACCAAATGTAAACTCTGACTAGTGTGCTACTTTTATATTCAGAAAAAGTATATTATGTAGCACATATAATTGTTAAAGTGTTATGTCTAGTCACTCCAAGCAGATCACTTTACTCTGTATACCTTACTAATCTGACCCATTTTTCAATTCAGTGCAATATTTCAAAACCTTCAAACAAGCTTTTGGCAGTCACTATATTCTGCTTCTTATAAGTTTCTTTAGGATAACATCTTCTTTGAATATAAGGCAGTGTATAATCCAGTTCTACTTGAAAGTCTCTGTCTTGAACACACCATTTGAGTTGTTAATATTAGATTAAATAATTTAGATTAAAGAATTATAAAAAATGAATATCAGTAATAATAAAAAAATAAAAAAAAAAGAAACAACTCCTCCCAGGATTAAGAAATAAGCATCTCTTTGGGTCAGAAGTAATCAATCATTAACAGTTAAACTTCTCTAGACCCAAAATGTTGTAAGCTTGGCAAGCAGACATATAAACCTATTACTCTATTATGTGAGTCTTAAATAAATAAATTAATTTGTTTCTGGAACAATAAATCTGTGGAGTCTTAACATTTGTGGATTGCTTGCATTTTGTGACAGGTTCATTTCTGAGACTGTTTAAGCTCGCTTCGCAACATCCCTCATATTTCTGAGTGCTTTAAATAAATGAATTAGTTAGAAATGGATGACAAGTAAGTATTACAGTCTGTAGAAGGTTCACATATTTATATTAATTATAACAAATAAGTTGTGCATTATATCTGATCTAAAAGTCACAAAATCACTGGTCAATCAGACCGTTAAATAACTATTTTTGTATCGTTGGTCAAGTGTCAACAAGCTTTACATGCCATGGTAATTTTTCAAATTTTCCAGGTAGCATTATAAATGACTGCTTGGTAAATCTATTAGTTACTCTTACACTTTCTTAAAGAAATCTAGCATGTTGACTAGCTGCAGTCTACAGTGTTCTGTATATGACTGCAGTTCTCACTAAACTGCCAGACCAAAAATATGAAACAAAGTCAGGAACATTCTATAAATTCTTAACATTTCTAGAATTCCGTACTTGTGTACGTCATGCAGTTCTCTGAGATAGGCACTTCTGGCATTTTGTATTTCAAAAACATGGCTTTAAATATGCTAATAAAATTAATACTTGCAGTCTCCATTAACTTTACAACTTCACAACCTCAAGAAACTTTGAATAATACTGAAACTATATTATATAATACTATTTTGGAAATGAAACTGATCTGTTTAAATTGACTTTGCGGTCTTTCGAGTTCAACTTTTGATATCTCTCCCTCTTTCTTGTATTATTGCTATGGTGTGAGATGCAAAAAGAAGCATCTCTAACATCTCACTCAAATTCCACTAACATGTCTAATCAGTATAACTTGTCTCCTGCGTTTTCTTTACACAATTCTTAAATAAGTCCTTATTTTCTTCTAAACATTCTTTCCCTTTGTTATTTAGGTATTATAGTTTATCTCCTTTAAACACAAGACCTGCTATGCACCACATTTCTTTTTTTACATGAAAAGTAGGGTGTATTTTTTTTTTCCCATCCAGCAGCCTTTTTACTCTGAGTAACCTTTTATTGCAAAGTCTTGAAGGACTGTTACCTTCAGATTCTTGAATAAAATGTCAAAAAAATCTTTAAGCTTATTTTCTATTATAAGCAACCGTGAGACTGTCCATTTCACTTCCTTTTCTTTTCCAAACAAACCCAACTAGACCCAACATGTTGCAAGCTTGACAATCAAACATATGAACCTATCAATCTAGTATGGGAGTCATAAGTAGAGAAATAAATAAGCAACTGGATGATCAAGCAAGTCTTCCAGCCTATCTGTAGAAGCTTCACATATTTTAGATATTGTTCTAACAAATAGGTTTTGGTTTATTTCTGATCTAAAACTCAAAAAAAATCACAGAACAGTCAGACCATTAAGTGGCTATGTTTGTAGTGTGAGTAAAGCAGTCAAGATTTACACACCCTGTTAATATTCCAAAATTTCCAGTTAGCAATGTGAATGACTGCTTGGTAAATTTTTTAGTTACTGTTTTTCACACATCACACATTGTTAAAGAAATTTTGTACTGTGTTGACTAGATGAAATCTACAGTGGTATGTGTATGATACACACACACACACACACACACACACATATATATATATATATATATATATATATATATATATATATATATATATATATATCTCAGGGTGACACCACCTATAGAACTGTTAGGTTGATGATTGTCAATAGGCATGGAAGAAAATAACCTAAAAAAATGTTTTTATTGCTGCTTACTTATCTTCAAAATAATTTCAGATACACGTTGTCAGCAGCCATGAATCAATATGGGTTTATGACAGCACGTTCTACTTCAACTTGTATGACAGGCTTCTATGAAGTAGTAGGAATGCCCTATGATTTAGGCTTTACCACTCTGGCTTATTTAGATTTGTCCAAAGCAACTTTCACACTTACTCACGAAGGTATCTTATAGAATTCCTTGTTAGACGTCATTGATCCATATGTTTTTTATTGGCAAGCAGGTTCCTTCTGGGGGATCTCAGTAAGTAATCTTATTGGGTGAGAGTTCTCCTTGGAAAAGGGTTTATTTAGGTGTACCACAGAAGTCCATATTAAGACCTATTCTTTTCAATTATGTCTTCTCATGTTGTCCTATTACTGCATATCATACTATGCAGATGCCTACAACTTAATGCCTATTATGTCTGCCTCTAAAGATTTTGATGAATTGAAAATGTAACTGGTCTTGTTATTCATGGGGCTACAAACCTGTCAACTTATTATAAGCAGTATCACAATGATTTAGTAATTCGTAAACTTATCAAATATTTTACTTGAATGGTGATACTCTTTCTGCTGTTGTCAGTGTAAAGGATGTAGGAATCTCTATAATTTATTTATTTATTTTACTTATTTGACATTTGCTTAGAGGGATAGTCCAACCGGTTCAAAAGAGCCCATTTTTAGTGGTGGCATGGGGGAAAAAAGCTCCAAATACACTTTAATATACTAATATATAACAGTGAATAAAGTGAAATACAGAGAAATTGTTACAGATTCATGTGATGAAACAGAGGACTCAGCATTTTTACAGTACATGAAGCATGCAACACATATACATATTTTCAACATGCAAAGTATTAACAATATAATGCATATTTTCCAATATAGCCTTAGGATATGAGAACAGTTCCTTCTATGATACAGTCAATAGTCAGTTGTAGAAGTTCCATAGTTAATTTCTTAATGTGTACTAGAAGTGCCAACCATATTTTTGTGAACAGAGAAAGCATAGTAATAAAAAAGTGGGAAGAGTATAAGAAGTGGGAATATTAGAAGACTGATAGGTAAGTTTAAGTATTGTTAGTTGGTGAAAAAGAAGAGGAGATGAGAAAGCTGGATAGAGGCTGGGGAAAAAGTACATATGAGGTTAGCCAGGAGCAAAGCCCGGCATAGCGAGGAATTATTGAGATGTTGTTTCAGAGAAGTTTTGAAAGCTGCAAGAGTAGGAATAGTTCTGATTGGTAGCAGGAGCGAGTTCCACACTTTAGCCACAGAGTGAGAGTACAGACTTTCTCCTGGAATTTTAGAGGGCTTGGAGATAGTAAGTAGTTTCTTATCTTCAAACCTAAAGGCTCTGTTGGGGTTGTAAGGTTTGAATATGTTGTTCAGAGCTGGACATGTTAAGGGTTTATAGATCATGTTGTGTAGCATTACAAGTTGGACAGAGTGGAGATGATTAGGGAGTTCTAGCCAATTTAGCATTTGTAGTGGCCTACAGTGATGAGTGCAGGTAATTAAGTTGGTGGCAAACTTGGCCACTTTGTTGTAGCATTGCTCCATTTGAATCTAATAGAGATCTGTAAGTTAGAAAGAATAGAGGCACCGTATAGTAAGGAGGGTAGGAGGAAAGTTTTAGCAAGAGAGAGGACTTGTTTGATGTGTTTAGGAAATGTTTGTTTTTATTGAGGATGTAGAGTTTTTGGTGAGTTTTCTTTATATTTTGTTGGAAGTGGAGATCAAACTTTAGTTGATTGTCTATGATGACACCTAGCAGTTTAGTGTGGTGGACTATTTCAATAATGGTATTTTCTGCTGAGTATATTTTGAATTAATTTATATCAATATGGTGATTTTTTTGGCTGGGAGTTAAGGAGTTTTTTTTTGGGGGGGGGGGGTTAAGGAATAGTAAACAGTTAGTGAGCTATGATTCCAAGACCAAAAACGTTTGTTGTGTGATGGAAAGAAGTTGGGGTAGTGTTAGAGAGGAGCAGATAATAGTGGAATCTGCATATTGTATGAGTATTCCACTGGCTGAGGCAGTACACAGGTTGTTTGTAAATATATTGAAGAGCAGGGGATCAAAGATAGAACCTTGTGTCGAAGGCCTTTGAAAGTTCAAGTAATACAGCAGATACAAAGCTACCTGCATCTCTAACCTTGTTGACAGATTTGGTGAGGTATATGAGAGCTGTGGGTACGCTATGGTCTGGATGGAAACCATGTTGAGCATGAGTAAGTAGGTTGTTTTGCAACAAGTGTTCCATTAGTTGTCGATGAATGCATTTTTCTAGTATTTTGGAGATGGGAGATAGCATGGCTATATGTCGGAAGTTGGTAAAGTCTGTGGAATTTCCCCCTTTGTGAATAGGAATGATATGAGACATTTTCCAGATGCTTCGTACTAAATATTCTGATACAGATCAGAAATAAATAAATAAATAAACAAAAAAAAAATATGGTAAGTGCAGTTCTGTATTTTGAATTTTTAGTTAATCCCAGAAATGCCAGATTTTATGGCCCTATAATTTGTTGTACCTCTTAATGTTGTCACCGGGAGGAGGGGGGGGGGTAGGTTTGAGACACATTTGGCTCGAAGACTGCAGAATTAACTACCAATTTATCAGAAATGGTGAGCCATTGTCCTTGTTTAAGTTGTTATTTGATGACTAAATGGGGTCCATAAAATGTAGTTAGAAAATTATGAGGGCTGTGTTTCTAGAATATCCACAGAACAGCTGCAACAACGATAAATTGCTTCTAATGTTTGAAGTTGCTGATTTGCTGTTAATAAAAGAAAACTTACCCAAGTAAGGCACTTAACAATGTGTAGAGAGGAAATTAATTTGTGATTTAAAAAGAAAATCATTGAATAAGTATAAAGAAGAAGAAATCTTTTCACAGAAATGTAATTTCAGTGTCACTGTTAGTAATCACATAATTTGCTTGATTAAATAAACCATTATTTTAGCAATAACTCAAGTTTAGCAGTTGATGATGCAGGATTAACCCAAGACAGGTGTGGCTTGCTTATATCTACAAAGTTTGAATAATCAAAATCAGTTCTGAATAAATTCCACATCAATCCTAGCAAATCAAGAGTTATTGCTATATACAGTGGCATTATATAAGAGCAACATTTCTTACTCTTTTTAAATAATGCCATTGCATAGACATTCTTTATTCAACCTGTTTTTCTTATCTTTTTAAGGGAATACCTGAGAGATGTACCGAGTATGTGTTTCATATATCCATAGAGTTACTTGCACATCCTATTGTGTAAATGGAGTTTTTGTTATTTTTAAGGTAGACAGAAGCGCACTTGCATGCCCCCCCCCACACACATTATATCATTTCCGTATTATTTCCTTAAGTTTTATGCATAATTCTGCCCTGAAGAGCAGTTTTCTGGTAGTGCAGGAGATTTTCCTTAGGATATTTATGTTTTTGTGATTATTGGTATAGACATTAAAGTTCCTGTGATTTTTTTCTTAATTTTGTATTTTTATATCCAGAAGATTTAATGTGTCATGGATAGCACTGGATTTCCAGGGGTCACACTGATTGCTGTGATCATCATGAACATTTATGAATGTTAATTACATTTAATTGTATAATTAAAGTTAACATATAGACGGATATGTGGCCTGCAGCAATGCAGGCTCATATTAGCTAGGCAAACCTGGGATCCTTACTGTTTTGTGGAGGTGCCACCTCTGTAAGGCATATAATACAGTTGAGAAAACTCATTACACTAATTCCTGGAAAAAACTGTACGTGAGAGTGATTTGTACAAACTTCTCTTTACAAGCAATATTCATTTTAAACTGCAAGCCCATAATGTGTGCAGTGCTTTTAAAGCATATGGTCCTTTGTCTTGCTTGGGGTTCTATATGCCATTTTCATACAATTTAGCTGTAATACTGTATTCAACACTTGCTTTGCAAAAACCAGTTTTAAGCAAAGAATATCCTTGTCTTCAACAGCCACAGACTTGCTAAGAAATCTGTAATGTTTCAGTATGATGAATTAGTACTGTACCATAGGCTTGATTCCAGGAGAAATATAATTATTTTCCACATAGGAGGAGATGCTTTGATTGGCATTTTAGCATATAGTAGCTGCCGTCATCTGGCCTATTAGTAATATGAAAGAGGAAGGAGAGAAAGGAATTGATGTGACAAATGTATATGGTGGCTAACTGCCTCACGTTAGAAGGGAGCAGAATAGCAGCAGTGTTTCTGTGTATGTGCATGTGTGTGTATGTGCATGTGTGTGTGTGTGTGTGTGTGTGTGTGTGTGTGTGTGTGTGTGTGTGTGTGTGTGTGTGTGTGTGGTTTTTTTTGGGGGTGGGGGCTTTGGCCCAAGACAGGCAGTCTCAGTTATGGAAGAACTGCAAAAAAAAAAACTCTCAGCGGTGACAGCTTTTGCTGTTTTGTTTTCAAACATATTCACTGGTTGAATATTAAGCATAACTGTCTTGTAAAACTGATAAAGTGACCCTTCAAAAGGGGTAATAACTGAAAATAATATGAAAAAAGAAACTGCAGCAATATCTTTCTCTGTTTTATATAATCCTGTATCTTTGGATCTAAATGGATCCGTGGAGTTCTACTTTCTCCCATTACTCTTGATGTTTTCACTGCTAAGGGCATAAATGATTCTGTTCACCTGGTCAAAAAGAAAAATTAAGTTGACAAAAACAAAGCAGTATTTTTAACTTTTAATTTCTTTCATTGCATGGGCAGAATTCTTTATTTTATTTAAATTAATTTACTTGTTAATGTGCTGATCCAATGAATATTTTATTCACACGCAATCTAGGCACCAAAAAGAAAAAAAAAGAAATATGTTAGGTTCAGTTTTAGATACAAAAGTGCAAAAGTGGTCTACAGAAGTAATACGACACAGTTAGCAGAGATATCATAAACAGAAAGAAAGCATGTATATATGCACAATATCTTCTCATTATGTATAATTAGCAGCTTTATATTTCTTATATAGCTAACATTAGTTTCTCGTCTACAGAAAGCACAGACACAATATGCAGTATTCATTTATGTATGTATATATTTTTTCACCGGAGTAAAATACTGACCCAGATGGACCATTTTCGTGTTCAGCCCAGAAGTAAAGTTACATTAAGAACAGATATGTAGTCATTTTCAAAAATATTCACAATTACTAAAACATAAAATGTACAATGTAAATAGAGATACTCATTTACAGCAATTAGCAAAACCTATAATATGTAATGTTAAATGAAAACAAAATATCTGAGTGAGCACAGAATAGTAGGCACAAAAGGTTAACAAAGAAAATTCTAAACAACAGTAAATTAGTAGCGTGTATTCAAATAGAGAAGTGTCTGCAACTCTGGTTCTTATGTAAAATAAGAGAGATTAAGGCTAGAGAGTATATGGTCTATATGGCATTTTTGTTAGTGAAATATTGCCATGATCCTTATTAGCAGTAAAGTAATATACAAATCGTATGGAAAGAAGAGCTTACTGTATTTATGTGTGTGTGTGTGTGTGTGTGTGTGTGTGTGTGTGTGTGTGTGTGTGTGTGTGTGTGTGTGTGTGTGTGTGTGTATGTGCGTGTGTGCATGTGTGCATGTGTGTGTGTGTGTGTGTGTGTGTGTGTGTGTGTGTGTGTGTGTGTGTGTGTGTGTGTGTGTGTGTGTGTGTGTGTGTGTGTGTGTGTGTGTGTGTGTGTGTGTGTGTGTGTGTGTGTGTGTGTGTTTGTGTGTGAATGTGTATGTGTGTGTCCGTGTTTGTGTTTGTAGGTGTGTGTATATGTAAATATTAAAAGGCTTAAAATCTCTTCACTTGAGTGATAGTATAAATGTTATCACTGAAGTGTGATTTGAAGTTTGTGGAGGAAAGATTGAGATTGCACTATTTAGAGGATTTCTCTTTTTCCACAGATGGAGATATCTCAGATTTAGTATAGATAAGTGTCACAGGGAATAGGACTACTACCCCATATGGTTGGAGAACAAGGCTTGCTCTAGTGCAAAAAAAGGTGTCTTGTGTTGGTTTTAAAATCTTAAATGTGGATCACAGTCAAGTGACTCTGACAGACAATAAGCAACGTTTTGTGTCTTGCTAACAGTTCAGTCAGAGATTTTTGGTGGACAAATGGCTCACTATTACATGGTTGGATGCAATCATTATGAATGCATTTTGTTTGAGTTAAATATAATAAATGAAATTATGTTCAGAAAGATTGCATGGATTGGTGGGATTTCAGTGACATCAATAAATATCAGTGACAGGGAAATTGTTCCTTTTCTCTAATGATGGTGAGCTATTCGTTAGTAAGGTTGTGGGGATGCAGACCGTAGATATATTTTATATGGGAAGACAGAATTCAAACTAAATATAGTCTGATAAGTTATAATACATTTATATATATATATATATATATATATATATATATATATATATTAGTGTAGATATATATATATATATATATATATATATATATATATATATGTATACAGTTCCCCTTCACAAGATCAAATTCCAAATAAACTCGAAATTCATAACCCCAAAGCCAGAATCACGAGTTTACAGAAACTCAAAAATGTGAAGGGGAAATAAAAAAAAAAAAACACCTTTCTAATGTTTTTGCAGGTGGGCTTCACCCCCCCCCCGTGCCCCTCACACCCCCTACTTAAGTATTCCTTCTCCGACAATGCACTACAGTGAAGGAATGGGAAATCTCCCATTCCACGCTATATGCATAAGCGCAAAATGGAAGATTTCCCTGTCCTCCGCTACAGTGCAGTCACGCAGCTCTTAGATGACAGCTGCAAGGGTGCAGGGGGAACTAGCACCCTGAAAAAGGTAACTGAACTCTTTTTTTTTCTGACCCTAAACTTCCCATTCACAATTTCGAGTGAATGGAAGTTTGAGATTCTGGTCTCGAGCTTATGCATTTCGAGCTTCCATTCATTCAATCTTGTGAAGAGGAACCATATATACACGTGTGTATGTGTGTGTGTGTGTGTGTGTGTGTGTGTGTGTGTGTGTGTGTGTGTGTGTGTGTGTCTATGTGTGTGTGTGTGTGGAAAGCACTAAATTTTTTTGGAAAAGCACTTTAGTCTGCATCTGTTTAGTTGACACAATTTAGTTGACTAAACAGATGGTTGAAACCTGTTGACAAAACTAGCCGATTGCATGATTCTCATCATTGGGGAATGTGTCCTTTCCCTGAAAATTGTGCAATATCGAAGTTAGAATATATACTTGACTCAGGTGTTTGTGTGTGTGTGTGTGTGTGGAGGGGGGGGGGGGATTTTTAAATTTGTTTTAAGGTTTTCACATAGACCGAGACTGATGCTGAGCAAATGCTTAGTAGTGTGTTAATGTGCATAATGTTGATCATTTGGTCAATATTAGTGCCATTCAATAAAGGTAAGTAACTATATATATATATATATATATATATATATATATATATATATATATCTGTTGAATTAGTCCCAAAGTCCGATTGTTCATCACGTGTTGCTGAAGATTTTTTCAATATGAAGGACTGGTCTGAATTGTATTTAGATCCTACAATTACTGAAAAATTTTACAGTTAATCGAGACATGATGGCACAAAGGAAAGAACTCAAAGAGCTGACATTGAAGGAAAAGGTAGATCTTCTACATTTCCTGGAAAGCAGCAGCCAAAGAAAGACGGTTAAACATTTTGATGTTAGCAAGAGAGATATGGTAAGGAAAACAGAGACCTACAGCAGAAAAGTGAGGAAAACTTCCCTTGGTGAAGTCAATAAAGCCACATTAAGCTGGTTCAAACAAATGAGAGTAGTTAATGCCTGAATCTCCGGGCTGATGATCCAAGAAGTTGCTAAAAAATTTGCACAGGAATTTGGGATGGCAGATTTTAAAACCATCAAGTGGTTGGCTCAAGAAATTTAAACTGTGACACGGGATTTCCCAGAAAGTTGTGTGTGGTGAATCCAAAGAAGTTCCAGTAGAAGTTGTGGAAGAGTTCATCAAAAAGTTCCCGGTTTTTGCCAGAGGCTTCAAAGATGACGACATCTTTAATGCTGACGAGTGCAGACTCTTTTTCAAGGCAATGCCTGATAGGAGCCTCATCATGAAGAGTGACAAATGTAAGAGCGGAAAACTTTCCAAAGAATGTTTCACAGTTATGCTTTGTGCTAGTTCAGCTGGAGAGAAACTAAAGCCCTTGGTGACTGCACCTATTAAACCTGCCTGAAGAGGCAAAGGCATGCACATTCAAGAACCTGAAGCCCAAAGACCTCCATGTCACTTGGAGTCCAAACAAATGCACGTGGATGACTGGCATCCTATTTGATGATTTCCTAAGGGATATCAACCGAGAAATGAAGAAGAAGAAACAGCCTATTCTACTGATAGTAGACAACTGTCCTGGCCACCTTCAAGTGAATCATCTCACAAACATGACACTGAGATTTCTGCCTCCAAACACGATCTCAAAAATCCAACCTCTTGATTAAGGCATCATCAAAACATTTAAAATGTTCTATTGATCCCAGCTCCTGCAGTGCGTCATACTAAAACACAAACCTGTGGTCCACCTCTTGAAGCAACTTCATCCGCTGCATCAGTTAAATACTCTGGATATTGTCTTCTGGATCAATTCTGCTTGGAGTAAAGTTTAGCCAGAAATGATACAGAAGTGTTTCAGGAAAGCTGGATTTGTCGCAACCCAAGAGCTTGATGTTTTGGCCCCATCAGACAGTCCATCTCCCATGGCAGAATTCAAAGGAGTCGATTTTGAAGGTTTTGTTGCAATGGATGATGAGGTGGAAACCTGTAATGAATCAGACTCAGAAGCAATTTTCCAGGTGATATTGACAGAAGTGCTGACCAGCATAAAAGTGAAAATGAGAACCCAAGAAGTCCTCCTTACCAAACATCCAGTTTGATAAACCACAAAAATATCCAAACAGAAAGCACTGGACCACCATGCTAATGCATAAAGTATGAGTTCTTAAAACAACTAAAACAGGTAAGCATTTTTAGGTAAAAACCTTCATCTGACAGTTGACAAAGCATCAAAACCAGAATTTAAAAACAACTGCAGCTAATAGAATCTCAGTAATTAACTGTCCGCTTCTTCAGGGTGGGTTTAAGAGGTGCAACACTGTTCAAGTCAGGAGCCCTATCAGCCCTTAGCTCAATGATCCATTTAGTTTCATTGTATTCAGTTAGATTTACAATGTCACTCCCCAGTATTCAACTTCACAACCTGCAACACCATAAAATTGAATGCATGTCCTTCATTGCTCTTAATATGTTGACATAAAGCATTATGAATATCACCCAAGCGTATTGCTGATAGATGCTTTAATATCCTGTCCTTTAAATCGACAGTTAGTCTTTAATCCATAAAAAGAGCAACATGAAGTGAACAGAGATACGTAAATAAATGACAGTCTTAGTCTCGCAATCAGCATAATGAGGGAAAGAATACCTTACATCAGTATTGGGGTGTATAAAAAATGTTGTCTCATAATGTAAGTACAAACCTTACAATGTCTATATGTAAAGGTGCAAAGATGCCCATACATTGATGGAGAGTGTCATGAAAGACTTCATAGTCATGCCCTTGTCTTTACAAAGTAAATCTTTCAAGTTACTATTACGCCCAAAGATAAAAGAAGGACTCGTATGTACTACATTCTTAAGTTTTTCATCTGTTAACAGAATTTTCCATTTGTTTCATATTATCTCGCATACACCTCCTATGTTATTACTGTACCTTAAAACCACACGTGGCAAGTCTGCATGTATATCCCTACCCCTAGAAGCCTGTTGCACCAATGTGACATCTGAAAACCAGGGTTTCACTTGAAGCAGCTGATGAAGTGGAAGAAGCAAGTGAGGATGACACAGAAATTGCAGAGACTACAAAGAAGAGGATGTCAGGAATCTGATAATGCAGTTGAAGTCATTTGTTGTGGAGAAATGCACAGGTATATTGAGCAATGTAGCCAGCATTGAGAGTGCTTTCTCCACTTACCTTTCTAATAAGAATAAGAAACAGACCAAGACTGACCCTTTTTTCAGAAAGAATAATTAAACCATGAGAAAACAGTAAATGTGTTGATTCTGTATGACACTGTATGTATGATTTTACTGTGCTTTGATTATGTATGATTTTGTATGATATTATCTAATAAAAGCTGCACAAGAAAGTGAAGTACATGTACGTATCAGTATAGTAAGTCTAGTTCCTTATGTTGACCACCTCCGTACATTGACCAGCTTGTTACAGTCCCTTGAGTGGTCAACTTAATATGTGTGTGTGTGTGTGTGTGTGTGTGTGTGTGTGTGTGTGTGTGTGTGTGTGTGTGTGTGTGTGTGTGTGTGTGTGTGTGTGTGTGGTGTGTGTGTGTGTGTGTGTGTGTGCTTCTGTGTGTGTGTGTGTGTGTGTGTGTGTGTGTGTGTGTGTGTGTGTGTGTGTGTGTGTGTGTGTGTGTGTGTATGTATGTACAGAACTCTGAATCATTAAAAAAATACAAGAAATGCAAAAGCAATGTTTTTTATCAGGGGATGGAAACCCTCTGGATCTCCAAATATACTAACTCTGATATTACAAAACAGTGGAGAAAAAGAAAACCTACCTTATCCACTATTTGTGATCCTATACTGTAATGAAACAGCCAAAATAGCAGCCCTTTCAAACTTCAGTAATGCTCACTAACTCTAATCCTAACCCTGATCCAACCTTAATTCAATACCTTATCTTAGAAAGTCATTTCTGTGATCCTGCCACTATTCAGACATTCTAATTTCAGTGGTAGGTTTTCGATTAATTAATCACAAAAGGAAAGTGTGTTTCTTAGTTTGCGATGGCTTTTTACAGGATAATTTGTGGATTTGGTAAGTAGGTTTTTGAATTGCCTATACTGATCAGATGTGTCTTAATGATTATTTATTTTGATAAATAGACATGTTCTCATTATTCTCAGAAAACATCAAAAATTTAATAACTACAGTTGTACAACTGCAGAGAAACTAGAAAACACCACAAACAACAAGGCACAAAAGGTGCACTAGACTAATATGCATTTTAATTTCTACTGTCCTAACACTAAATCACATCAGCATTAATTCTCTGTAGCCTGCTATTCTTTTCTATCAAATTATATAAGATTAATGCCTTTTGAACTAAATGAGTTTCATATTACATCTTTGAGTTTAGACCAAATGTTATGTACATATATATATATATATATATATATATATATATATATATATATATATAGTGCATTGTATTTTAATTTAGAGTGTCCAATGCACCTATTGCATATCTTTGGAATGTGAGAGGAAACTGGAGCACACAGAGGAAACCCACAAGAACACAGAGGAAGACATGCAGACTCAGCATAGAAGGCACACCAGCTGAGAATCGAACCAGGGAAAATGTGGTTGTGAGGTGATAACACTATCTGCTGCATAACCCAATGTTAAAACCGAAAGACCATTTCCCTATGAAAAAATGTGAATGTCACAATTTTAAGACTCCTGGTAGTGTTCACAACTCAGAAAAACTAATACTTTGTCATGCTCAAGGATTAGAGTTTTGATAATGTGTTGTATACTACAGTGTACCAAGTTAGGGAGGGAGCTACCAGTACTACGGAGGTGGGAAAATTTCATGTGTAAAGATATCTGTGCCTTGGTACAAAGAGAAGAAATGTCATTAACCCAAATTCAAGAACAGAAAGTTAAACTTATTTTGTTCTGTGCTACACAGTAAGGAAATATTTTTAAAACAAATGCAGGACATTTTGCCTAAATTCAACATTAAAAAATAAAATCATAAAACTTATGGCACAAACAAGCAAGAGTGGTCAGTTAACAGCTAATGGATTACAGTCATAGTTCTGATACCTCAGAAAGAATGTTGAAGAGGGTCTGTCAGCACTTGGACTAAAAATTAGAAGCCTTATACAACTACTGTTAAAGAGGCAAGAGCCGCTCTGAGAACACAAATCACAGTAATTTGAGCAAAAAAGTGAAAATGAAAAATATGTTCCAGAAGTTGTACAAGGTATCTTTGACTCACACTACAGCCATTCTATTTACATAGAAGTTAAAAAATAAGAAAAAATAATCTTTCCATCTAGCATGACTCACATAAAGGAGGCTTGAAGTAGATTATGGAGAACAAAACTGTAAGATCACTTTACAGTGACAAGTCCATTGAGATATAATAACCATAACCATTATTGGTTCTGCACCATTAAAGTAATCTGAATACAAGGATATATTAAAACAACTGAGATACAGACACAATCATTATTTAATTTACTTAGTTACACCTTACGATGACTAGGTTAATCCCACTAAACCAATTGCCTCTCTTCAGAGGAGAGATGAGATGGTATTCATACTAACTAGGGAATGTTCTCGTACTTGTTTTACATCCACCTGAGCTACCACCAACTCAGGCATGGGGTCACTGTTTAAAGTCTCATCTGAAGGACGGCACACTCAGGAGTGCCGGGCCCTTCCCTTATGTTCCACTGCAGTGCCAATATTGGGAAAGTAATTAAAGTAGCTACCATGAGAATAGAGCCTACAGCCTTCTGCACTAAAGGTCAACATGCCACCTGCTGAGTTACTGAGACTGCAAATATACATGCTAGTTTTCCAGCTGCCTCCAAGGAGATGGCACTGAAAAACAAAAACTGGGTCAAGCAAAAGCAGCAACATGAATGGCATACCACTGTGTTTCTGGTTTGCTGAAATGACACAAGTAGAAATAATTTAGATCTGAATGTTTTGGTAGAGTACCTTACCTCTCAAATTTGGGAGAAAGCTAAAAATAATGGAGGGGTGGTAAAAT
This sequence comes from Protopterus annectens, assembly GCF_019279795.1. Classification (NCBI taxonomy): domain Eukaryota; kingdom Metazoa; phylum Chordata; order Ceratodontiformes; family Protopteridae; genus Protopterus; species Protopterus annectens. Next base: position 1,999,829,330 of record NC_056741.1, on the reverse strand, counting down.
CAGGAACGTTTTCTGTTAATATTACTCTAATTCACTTAAAAATTTAACAGGATGATATTTTTGCATCAATGTGCATTTTTTTGAACACAAAGAATAAAACTTTTGTGACTGGTATTACTGACTGACTGTAATCATGACTGATTTACCAGAAAATCAAAAGTGTTATGAGGGACAGAATAAATATTTGAAGCAAAGTCATGAATATACTGTTGAAATAGGGACAGTTGAGATCTGTAGGTAGAACTCAAAAGAGAATGTCTGTTCACTATAATCCATTCCAGGATCTGAATACTTAAATACTTTTTTGGGAGTGCCATACTTTAAATCATGCAGCTATAATATTTTGAATGTTGTTATAGCTGTCTATTTTTATTTTATTTATTTTTTTATTTTACATTTGTTGACCGGGCTAGTCTAGCTGGATATATGTCCATTTTCAGTAGAGGCCCGGGGAGAAAAGCTCCACACAGTTTAAACAATGTTAACATAAACAACAAAATAGAAGAAAAAAAAAAACATATTTATACATTTTATACATTTACTAACAGGGAGTCTGTCACTTATGAGTACATAATGAAGGAACGTATAATTTTAATAGGCTTAGAATAGTTAATAAGAAGGTACATTTATGTGTTGCTAAAGAGTATTAGTTGAAGGAAAGAAGTTAGTAAAAGTGTTGATATAGATAATAAAGGAAGATAATGAAAATATATGGAGGGGTTGTTAGGTAATGTGTGTAGTAGTGATAAGAGTCACTTTAAAAAAAAATGTAGTACTAGTATGGAGTGTGAGGAGAGGAAGCATGGTAGTATCTAGAAAAAAATAGAAATAAAGAAATATGGATAAGATAAGTTAGTGAAAGAGTGGGTTCAGAGATGAGAAATTTTAGATGAGTAAGTCAACAGTAGATAGGTTGGTCAGTCTGGTTTAGAACAGGGGCACATCCAGTGTGTTTTTAGGTGGAGTTTAAGCCTATTTTTAAATAGAGTAATTGAGGGAATTGTGGTCAGTTCAGATGGAAGTTGATTCCATGTTTTTCCAATGGAAACAGAAAATAGAGAGTCTCCTGCTCTATTGTTTGATTTGTTGATGTGTATAAGAGTATTTTGTGATGGTCTTAGGGATTTAAGGTTTACATAGGGGTGGATAAGATTTGTTAGGATGGGTGTTTTTTCAGGTTGATACAGAATTTTGTGGATGATGGTAAGTTGATTATATTTCAGATGCTGCTGAAGTTCAAGCCATCCAAGGAGCTTAAGATTAATACAGTGATGAGTTCTGTAAGGGCTGCCTGTGGCAAATCTGGCTATGTTATTAAATGAGTTTTCTAGTTTTTTAAGGTTATTTTTTGACAGATTGGTTAATATGGGTGAAGCATAAAGAAGGGTGGACATAAGGTGAGTGTGAGAAATGGTAATTCTAGTTGCAGGAGTAAGGAAGGATTTGATCCTATAGAGAGAGCCTATTTTTTTATTGGTAGTTTTCAGAATGTTGTTGATATGGGCCTCAAAGTTTAGGTTATTATCTATGGTGATACCTAGCAGTTTGGTAGTTTGATCTTGGGTAATTAGTGTACCGTCACAAGATGATAGAGAGAAGTCTATTGGTGGAGATTTACTGGTAGGTGTGAAAAGGAGAAGTTTGGGTTTTTTGGGGTTTAGTAAGAGGCAGCGTTATCTAAACCATAGTTCTACAGAGTTAAATGTCTCTTGAGATAGGGAGTGAAGATGAGATACAGATGATGCAGTGCATATTAGTGTAGCGTCATCTGCGTATTGGATGCATGTGGCTTGGGGAATTACTTGGTGTAGATCATTAATGAATATAGAGAACAGAAGAGGGCCCAGTATGGAGCCTTGAGGAACTCCAATGTTAACTGGTAGCTGAGTAGAGAGAGTGTTTTTCCATAGCACAGCTTGATGTCTGTTATTTAAGTAGGAATGGAACCATTTAATGGCTAGTGTGTCAAGAGATAGAGATTTAAGAATGTTAATGAGAATAGTGTGATTTATCATGTCGAAAGCTTTGGATAGGTCTATGAAAAGAGCAGAGGAGAGCATGCTAAGGTTCCGGTTGTTATTTATACTGTCAATAAAGGAGAGGAGGGCAGTAGTAGTGCTATGGGAGGGTCGGAAGCCATGTTGGGTGTTGGAAAGTAAGTTGTTATGGAGAAGGTGGTCTAGCAATTGCCTATGTATACATCTTTCCATGATCTTAGATAGAGGGGATAGTAGGGCTATGGGACGATAGTTAGAGAATTCAGTGGAATCTCCTTCTTTGTGAAGGGGAATAATGTGAGAGACTTTCCAGAGTTTAGGGATATATCCTTCAGTGATGGTTCTATTAATGAGGATGGAGATGGGGTAGGCAATAGATTTGGCTGCTAACTGTAGATATTCAGATGGTAGTTGGTCAGCAGAAGGAGTACATGGTTTCAGTTTTTGGAGAAGGGTGAGAATAAATGATGTGGGGCAGGTTGGAAGAGAAAAGCTAGAGGTGTGTTATAGTTAGAAATGGATGTTATGTCGTGGGGAGAGAGTTGACAAGCAAGATCTTGAATTGCTTTGATAAAGAAAGTATTTAAGGTGTTTGCAGTTTGTTCAGGATTGTCTTTGTCAGTACCTTGAGGGTTAGGTGTGAATGATTGACTGGGGTGTAATAGTTGATTAATACTTGACCAGAATTTTTGGGGTTTATTATGGTGGGTATGTTGAAATTGTAAATAGTAGTTTTTTTTGTCAGTCACTATGGCTTTTTTTGTCTCATTTCTCAGTTGTTTAAAGTTTTGGATGTCAGTATGGTTTTTAGTTAAGCATGATTTATTCCAGCATTTATTTCTGAGGTGGATTTTTTGTTTGGTTTCCCTAGTAAGCCATGGAGCAGCTTTAGTTCTAATTCTAATAGAGCGGGTAGGAGCATGACGGTTGAGTATGTCAAGAAAATTATTATTGAAGTAATCAACAGCTTCATCAAGGGAAAGGTGTTTTAGTGGGGACCAATTACATGTTTTCAGTTCAGTAAGGAATAATTCTGAGTTAAAGTTTTTCTTGGTTCTAATATCCCTATATATGGGTTGAAAGGGTGGGTTGGTCTTTAGTCGGATGATGTAGGTTAGGGAGTGGTCGCTTATGTCGTCAGGGAGGGTTCCGGTTTCATAATTCTGTGGTTGACTATTAATAAGTATCCAATCTAAGGTGCTTTCTTTTTTGGTAAGTTTATTCAGTCTAGTAGGGGAGGTAATAGTTTGGGTGAACCCGTGAAGATTAATATGGTTTGTGGGGCATTTATTATTGCAAGAGTTCCAGTCTATGTTAAAGTCACCTAGGATTATGGTTTCTTGGGGGAGGTTTAGAGATAACCAGGAAAGTATGTTTTCTATGGTAGTGATGTTGTTTCCTGGGGGAACATAGATAGTAATAATATAGATAGATTTAGCTGGGTTTAGTTGAAATTTGGTAATAAGTATTTCAGCATTAGAGTCTTGGTGAGGTTTAAGTTTAAAGTTGGTTATTTCAAGGCCAGATTTGAATAGTACAGCTACTCCACCACCTTTCTTTTTAACACGGTCCAAGCATATGATGTTATAACCAGGTGGTAATATTTCATTATCTTTTGTTGCTGGTTTTAGCCAGGTTTCTGTTAGACATATGATATCAAATGAGTAGAGTTCCATTAGAGCATGGAGTTGTGTTATTTTATCGTTAATGCTTCGTGTGTTAAGGTGAGCTATTAAGAGTGAGTTTGGAGATTTTATGAGTGGGTGAGAGGTAGAAGGGTTTGGGTTGTTGAGTAGTTTGGTATTTGTGGTGTTTGGGCCTGGATTTGGGTGAATGTCTCCGTCTTTTAAGGATTGGAATATTGTTAGATATCATTTCTTTGTGAGTTTGCAAATAAGTGGTGGATATCTTTTGAGGTTAGGGGAGTTGTATCTAATGTGGACTGTTCTATGGTATTTAGGTGATAGATCTTTGGGTATGGAAGTGATGTTGAAGTGGTCAGTGTGAGAAGTGTGTGGAATAGAGGTAGTACATTTAGTAGGATTTAATAAGTTTGTGTATATAGGGTGCTCATAGGAGGTTAATGAGTAGATGACAGTTAGAGGAGGTAGAAGTATGAGTAAGAATAACATTTGTAAGTAGATTAAGGTGTACTGTTTACTTAAAGTCATGGTATTGAAAAAAGAAAGAAGAAAAATAAAAGACAAAAAAGAAAATTAAGTTATTTGTTTTTTTTTTGTTGTTTTGGCGGGAAAAGTGTGACAATAGTGTGATGGAAGTGGGACTATGAGTGGTGGAAATTAGGGAGGGGGTGTGGTTTGTGAGGTATAAGGTTAGGATCCCTGGGGGTGGGTGGGAATTGGGGGTAGGGTGGGGAGCGGAGTGAGCCCATAGGGCGATAAGGTTAGGATCCCTGGGGGTGGGTGGGAATTGGGGGTAGGGTGGGGAGCGGAGTGAGCCCATAGGGCGAACGGAGCGGGTTAGAGCAAGTAAAGAAGATCTCCTGGAGTCAATCAGAAAAGCTACCGATTTTGCAGGAGTTCTGGGTAGTTCCAGGTGAGTGTAAAGTAGTAGTAGTATAATATAACATAACACATAAATAGTAGAGAGGGAAAAGGGAATAGAGTACAATGAGGGGGGAGTAATGAAAAGGAGGATGAAGAGTGGATAAGATAGAGACTAAAGAGGGATAGTATATTAATGAAGAGAGGAAGGAGAAAAGGAAATGCAAGTTAAGGGAGCCACCTGGTGGACAACAGCTTGAGTATCAGAGAGATTGGCTAGGTAGAAAGAGAGAAGAAGAGGTGAGTCAATTGGTGGAACCACGGGGATAAAGGTTATGGAAGAGAGAAAAAAGATAAAATGGTGAGAGTTGGAACTGGCTGCTGGGAACCTGGCTCAGGAGGGCAGCTTTATCATACACTCTTGGTGTTAAGTAATACAGAACGTTATATCCACAGTTATATCAAGGGGTCAAACGTACTTTCTCTAGTTCTTCAGCAAGTTGGGATGTATGGCAAAGGACAAATAGTCTGGTTGCAGTTGAGATGGAAGTCTTAAGAGGCAGGCAAGTTGGTTCCCAAAATCCTAGGTCAGTGAGGAGGTTAAGAGTTTCTCTAGTTCTTCAGCAAGGTGGGATTATATGAAGTGTCAGCATAACAATTTAAGAATTTGTAGTTTTAATGACTGAGATAATTAAAAGTGCATATCCTTAAATTCTTAATCTGAAGCATATTAATTTTCACACAATTTAGTATAGTTTGACATTAACATAGCATCCACAGTACCAACAAGCAAAATAATTAAAAAAAAAAACTGCAACTTTAGTCAACTTTCCGTCTTCAAACTATGAAACACTATACTGCCTCTTAAAAGATTATACAAATGGGTAAAATGTGGAACATTTACTAATAACAAGAGAGGGAGCTCACAGTGTGGTTAAAACGTTATTTGCACTTTTTTTACCACAAACCCAGTTCTTCATCTTTTACAGACTTATAACGTTAGCAACACAATGTTAAACAAACGTAACACATGTAAGAGCAAGCTTGCAACATCAATACCATGCCATCCATAACATCAATAAGCAGAAGATTTAAAGAACTACAGCTATAGTCAAGCTGCCATCTTCAAAATGCAGACTACTACACTGTCTTTGACAATGTGGAACAGATGGGTAAAACGTGACAAATTTATAACAACTAGGAAGGAAACAGCATGGTTAAACTGTGCATTTTAAATTCTTTCATCTTTGCAGTCTCTTTTGGCTTGTCAGTACAGTCTGTTTCCTTACAATGACAAGTTTTTCTTTTACACTGTTAAACATTTTCAGTAACAAACTATTTTAGCCTTTTTCCACATCTCAGTTATTATTACTTTATTTTAGCCACTACATTGCTAATACTTTGGTCTTTGATTCACACACACACACACACACACACACACACACACACACACACACACACACAGAAACACACATCCCTTCATCAATTACAACCACTTGTATGACTGTATACCTCAGATATTTACTTAAGATCGAGTGAATGAATAAACCCACACATAATGACCCAGTGCATAGAGTGCAACTCCCTTCTGCTCTATCAACTACTTAGTTCAAGAATCAGTAATAAGGAATAACATTAGGAACAGCTTTTAAATATGTCTCATATAAGTAAAAAGTTAATAGAACAGCAAGCATTGCATTATCAAGCATATGCTGAAGGATACAAAATCTGAGGGTCTATATTAGAACACCGAACATTCAAAATGTCGAGTGCTTTAATATTGAACCCTATGAATTGAAAATTGAAAACATTGAACATTCAAAACAGCAATTTTTTTTCCTAGGGAAAAAATTTGCTGTTCCAAAACACATACACACAACACAAGCACACCAAACAAACAGCAATCCACACACACATACACCTAAATTCATACACCTAACCCTAGACTAAACTATACATACACCACTAACTATCCACAATCTACAACAAAAGGAAAAAATATGGGAAAATCAGGAAGAGTGTGTGATGATATGTGGTACTGCCAGCCATGCCAGAAGAAGTAGGGCAGTATACTTGTGCCAGCACAGCTAGCTGGAATTTTGTAAGTAATTATATGTCATTTGTATATCAAACTGATTTGTACAGATGCTTGTGCCGAAAACATATTTGTGAGGTTTGCTTGTATTAAAATGTATCAACAGTGCACCCTGCTGGAATGAAAAGAACTGTACATGTATTATTGTAACTGAATTAAATATATATGTTTTAATAGAGAATACTGGGACAGCAGAGGTTAGCCATCTAGCTTACTTTAAAATGGTATCCCACAGTGCTGAATAGGACCAGAGATGGTTGTTCAGTAATAAGTGCTTGTTTATTATCCCAGTAAAAAGAGGGGAAGCCCCAGGCACTGCCATAAACATTTAAGTGTGCATTGTAGACGTCTATGCTAAATTCCTGTCTCAGATTCAAAGGGGGAAATTGCGAGAACCTAGAGTCAGGTGACCAAATGAGGTCATTCTACAAGTCATCTTGGATATTATATTTTACAGGACCCAATCTCTGAGTATTGAGTATTCTGTTTTGGGAAACCTGATTAGAAAGACTGCTCACGTATTTCATTGTGCCTTGCTCTATCAAATAAGTTATTATGGAATGGTAATTTCCTGGATCCAGTCAGGAATATAGTGAAGCTTAGTTTAGAGATTGAGAACCACAAAAAAAAAAATCCAACGAGCCACTTCCAGATAGAGAATCTTTAATGGTTAAGCACTTTCATTCACAAAAACTTCATCAGAACCATGTTTTAATTATGAAAACACACCGATTTATACCCCCTGATAAAAGTCAAATGTAACAAAATCACCAGTACATTTAAAAACTAAGTTTCTAAAACCATTAACCCATTACATACCATAATACTTCAATTTCAAAACAGAATTAATGGAACAAACATCATTTAGACCAGGATGGTTACAGGCATTTAAAATCAGCTGCCATTTTAGTTCAGACATTTCTAAATGTTTCTCAATAAACCATCCCTGTCCATCTGTTTTAATTTGTTCTAAAATCATAAAATTAAAATTATGCTGTGTATATCTTTCAATATGTCTTATACAATGCATTTGTACTTTTACAATTCTTTATATCTAAAATGTGTTCATACACCTGCCTATTTGAAATGTCTCCGACTTTTACCCACATAAAAGGCTGTACATGAAGTACACTGGGCCAAATATACTATACCAACAGTGTTGCAAGTAAATCTACCCTTAATATGGTAAATGTGGCTGTTAATAGTGAAAGAATCACTAGAGTTAACATACTGACACATGGAACAATGTCCACATTTTCTGGTACCAACTATACACTTCAACATGTCTCTTTTCTAAAATATTCTTAATGGAATTACCTTTTTTGTATACTATCACTGGTTTAACACCTAATTTCTCTATGAAATCTGTGTCTGTAAAGACTAATTCCCAGTTTTTGCACAACACTTCAGATATATAATAACTATCCACTGTAAATGGTATAATAAAACTATATGTATAATTCTGTGTAAATACCTATCTGCGCTTCATTGGTTTTAACATTTTCTACAGGTGGTCCCAACATGGGACTATATACCCCATTTCTTCTTTTATTTACCACCTCACTTAAAATATCTTCCAAAAAAGTTTGAGGATAACCTCTTTTTAAGAACATATCCATGACATTCTTACATTCTGTATAAAACTCATCCAAATTGGACACCATTCTAGCCACACAAACTAGTTGGCCCTTAACCACTGCTTTTTTTCTGGTGTCTTGGGTGCCAGCTAAATAAATGTAAATAAGAATTGGAAAAGGTTGGCTTATGAAAAATTGTAGAATAAAAACATTTGTTTAAAACATCTTTCCCAATCTCAATGTCCAAAATGAAATACTGTCTGTATCATAATGGGAAGAAAATTTTAAGAATCCAACTGTATGGTTAATATACCCTAAAAATTAATTCAATTTTTCAATGGTATCTATCCAAAAATAAAAACATCATCCAGAAATCTAATATATAAAGACCAACAGTTTACATACTGACTAATAAAAATTTAATCATTTTCACATTTTATCATAACTTAATTGGCAAAGCTAGGGGCACATGCTGAACCCATTGCTACCTCCGTTGGCTGCCTATATGTTTGTCCCTCAAAGTAAATAAAATTCTTTTTTAATACTGTTTCCATTAATGTAACACAAGCATTTACAGTAGTATTGCTTAATAATCTTGTACTGAACAATTGTTGCTCAAACCATTGTACACCTATATCTTGTGGAATAACGGAGAACAAGTCATGCACATCCATAGTAACAAATATCCCTGTCTCAGTATATGGCAAGTTATTAATCATTTCTAAAAAATGCCACGAATCTTTGCCCACATGGATATTTGGAAAAAAATGCTTTTAACATGTTCATCAATCCACTGAGCTATAGAATAAATTTTACACCTTGAGCCATCCACTATAGGCCTAAACGATGAATTTTCTAGGTCTTTATGTATTTTGGGAATCCCAAACACACTGGCAAGAGCTGGTTTGTCATTCAACATGAAATCATAATCATTTCTGTTGATTTTACCTTGCATAAGCATATCATTCAATAACAGATCAATATTACGAAAAGCCAATTTAATTTCATTTCTGGAAACTTCACTATATTTGTCACTAAGTAACAAAGAATTCATGTTATTGATATAATCAACTGAATCCATAATGGCAACCCCACCCCCTTTGACATGTAAAAAAAACGTTTTATGTTGGGAATGTGTTGTGATGTTTTTAACAGCTGATGGTTGTACCATGTGATTTGGTTAACTATTTAAACTTGAAAGGAAAAAGCATTTTGTAATTATCTGATGAAGTTGCTGTAACACGGCAACAAAAAGCACTTCATAATAATAAATATTTACAGTCTACTCCATTTGGAGCTTGTTGGAGTCTGTTGGATACTACTTTTTGATTTGTTTAGCCCCACCCCCTTTATCAGGTTTCATAAGTCTGATACTACGATCACATACATGGGTGTGTTTTCATAATTAAAACATGGTTCTGATTAAGTTATTGTGAATGAAAGCAGTTAACCATTAAAGATTCTCTATCTGGAAGTGTCTCGTTCGATTTTTTTGTGGTTCTCAGTTTGTTTTATCAGTGGAATTTATGATTAGTTTAGAGATTGTTTCAATTTATTTGCATGAGTCTGTCCATCAATGTTATTTTCAATATTTCCTGTGACTTGAACTTTGTGATTTACTGTAAATATATATTCAGCATTTTCATGCTCTTTTATTATATATTATTAAATATATTTAAAACTCCTATTTAGAAAGTACTTAACCTTTGAGAGTGCTTATATTTATTTGGTGACACTGTGTTGGCCACTCCAAAAGGCTTAGCTGTCTTGGTCAACTACTACCATTTGCATTAGTATTAATATTACACAGTATAATTGGACATCCTTTGTTAAGAGCATTAGAGTAGCTGACTGTGGAGTGTCTGTCAGCAGTGATAACTACCTAATACTCTGAGCAGAAGTGGGCACAGCAAGTAAATCAGTTCCAGTCTTTCTAATGTGTGTGTGTGTGTGTGTGTGTGTGTGTGTGTGTGTGTGTGTGTGTGTGTGTGTGTGTGTGTGTGTGTGTGCATGTGCATGTGTGTGCATGCGTGTGTGTGTGTGTGTGTGTGTGTGTGTGTGTGTGTGTGTGTGTGTGTGTGTGTGTGTGTGTGTGTGTGTGTGTGTGTGTGTGTGTGTGTGTGTGTGAAGCACTGGGTTCACAGAGAGGGTGCTGCAGGACTTGACCTGGACATTTGGCTGAGGCTCTAACCCTACAGCAGTACCAGTGGGCAGTCTTATTGTGGACCTGGAGGGAGACAGATATAGAGAAATCCATACCCCAGGATGAGTGTGTTCCCAGTGTGCTCTTAAGGGAAAATTGTGTTTGGTGAGCTGCATCTGGAAATACTGAGTGTATCCATTTGTATTCCAAGTGCACATCCCTCTCTTCTGTCAGGCTGAGGATTCAGAGCCCTTGATTAGTGGCCCAGCACGGGGACATCACAACTAAGAGGGCTAGTTAGGTCAAACAAAGCCAATTTTGAGGTTAATAGCCTCCCAGGTGAAAGATACCTATAAGGCCTTCTTTAGCTATGTCAGAAACCTCAAGAGCAGCACACAGCAATGTGCTGAACTGGAGCTTAATGGTACCACATTCACTAAGCCTGGCAATTTAGTGAACCTGTTAGTGGACAAATTCAGTTCCATCTTTACTCCCTATCATCCACGACTATTCCCCAAGAAACACCTTCAAACATAACCCCTGCATCTATAACTAGAGAGTGGTGTACTTGGCTGCATTTACTAAAGCCAAGAACACAGCCTTAATGGACCTCAGTAATATCTCGGGATGCCTCCCAAACAGTCTAAAATATGACTTATCAGGACCCCTCAAATCACTATTTATCTATAGTATTAAAACACGCTTTGCACCAAGTGAATAGAAGACTGCAATAGTCATCCTCTTTCATAGAATGAGCCTTCAATAGATCCTAGAAACAACAGACTCATAGGTTCATAGGTTGGTACTAGGCTATCTGCCTTAGGGTCTATACAAGCCTAGCCATAACAATTCCCTGGATATTTCTTGCCACGATATTTACTTCCCTGGACCCCTGTCTAGCAGGGTGACTGACATGATGGCTGGGGTGAATTTCTTATCTCCCATCCAGTCGTCAAGGTTCCTTTTGAAGAGGGCCAAGGAGGCAGTCTGCTTGAAATGTATGGGCAGTCTATTCCAGAGTATTGGGAGTCTCTGGGTCAGGAACCTATCCCTCCAGCATTCTTTGTTCATTGTGATGGCAAGGTTTACATGCCTGGAGCATGTGGCTCTGAGGGATTGGGATTTCTTTAAGTGGAGCATGTCCAACAGCTCAGGGTTTGGCATGGCCTTGTATGTTAAGCCGAGATCTCCTCTCAGTAGATGATATGCCACAGAGTATAGCTGGAATTTTGTTTAGATGGTCAGAATAGAGCATCAGCTTTAGGCCTGTGATTCTTTTATTGATGTATTTCTGCACCCTTTCCAGCTGTTGCAGATGTCTTGTGAGGTATATACCAAACAGGGCATTGTACTCTATAATGGGTCTAATGAGGGATGAGTACAGTGGGACAATTACCTCCTTTTTTCTGGATGAAAAGCCCTTAGTGATGAGGTGTGCCACATAGAAGGATTTCCTAACTGTTGTAGTGGTGTGGTTATTGAAGGTGAGACCACTGTCCACCTGTGTCCCTAAATCTCTCATCACACTTTTGGTGTTTAGTGTACTACCATCTATATGGTAATTCATGGGTACATGGTTTTTCCCAAAGGGGATAACTATACATTTCTTGGCATTATGCTTGAGCCCATGGCTCTGGCACCAAGCATCTGTTTCTGTAAGACCCTTTTGTAGAATATCCACATCATTTGGGAATTCAGTAATGGCTCCCAGTTTGCAGTCATCTGCAAACTTTGTTAGCCAGAGTCCCTTAGTGTTGGCCTGCACTTCAGAGAAGTAGATGCCAAACAAGTGCGGTCCCAGGACTGAACCCTGAGGTACTCCACTTATCAGTTGTCTGGACCTAGCTTTGGAGTCGGCTACTTTTACAGTCTGGGTTCTGTCAGTAAGCCAGTTGGCAACCCATCGAGTGACATAGGGATTTATGCCCAGCTTAGTAAGTTTATCTATGATTCCAGAGTGGGGGATGATGTTGAAGGCCTTAGTGAGGTCCAGATAGGCTGTGTGGACTGCATTACCCTCGTCCACAGCTCTGGAGACTGATTTGGAGAAGTCTTGTTACCAATGTCTTTCTTTATAAGTTCCATGATAATGCGTTCTATGCCCTTGCAGATCAGACTCGTCAGACTGATGGGACGGTAGTTCCTGGGATTCAAGGTGGATCCCCCCTTGTGCAGTGGGATAACTGTAGCTGTGCACCACTCAGTGGGCATGAAGCCTGAGGTGAGGCTATGATTAAACATGACACTTAGGTGAGGTGCCAGTTCATTTTGTAGTTCATGTAGTACACAGCCCAGGATGTCATCTGTTCCCATGGATGCTGTATTCTTAGCTTTAGAGAGTGCAGTTTCTACCTGTGTGGCCGAAATTACCGGAATTTAGCAATCTTTTGGTACTGAGATGGGCCTTTTAGGGGGTGAGAGGGGGGTGAAATTGGCACTAAATCGATCTGCCAGAATATTGGCAATATCCTTGGGATCAGTATATTTAATGCCATTCTGTTGTAGCTCAGAGAAGATCTGAGTATTGCCATTTATATTCTTGACATAACTGTAGAATGCCTTGTGGTTGTCTTTGGAATCTTTGGCAATTGTATTTTCGTAACTAGCTTTGGAGGATTTTATGAGGGATCTCAGCTTCTTACTGAGGCTGGTAAGGGAGTTTTTTTGCATCCTGAGATTTTCTTCTTTTCTGCAACAGTTTCTTTCTTCTGTTGTATAGTTTGTTTATGGCAGGGGACCACCAGATTGGCTTCCTTTTTTTGGAGGAGAGCATCTTGGTTCTATTTGGGATGCCATGATTCATGCATGAGTGGATGTGCTCGTACAGTGCCTTAGTGTAGGATTCAGCAGTCAAACGTTCAGATCCCATCTGCATGGGTGTCATGAAGTTTGTCACTTCTGACTTAAGTAGCATGAAGTTGGCTTTGGAGAAGTTTTTTACGGAGGTTTCCTTACTGGGGGTGGGATGTGAATGTCAAGGGTGATTTGCTTATGGTCAGACCTGACCAATGAGGGGGTGACCACTGGTGTAGAGCATCAGTATCTCATGTTGGTAATGACCAGGTCTATGATATTGGAGACCTTGGTGGGACAATGGATTAGTTGATCCAGGGCATTGGTATTTATGAGCTCCAAGAACTGTTGGGAAAAGGTCTGAATATTCTTATTTGCAAATGCATGGAAAGATTAGCCAAAAGTATCAGCAAGGCATAGAAGACCTCCAGACCCTGGATCCATCCCAGATGGCTTTGTCAAAGGAAGGTCATGCTTAATGAACCTGGTGAACATCTTTGACAAGTGACTAAAACAATGAATGAGAAGAAATCTCTTCCTGCTTAGATCTGGCTAAAGCATTAGATGCAATACCCCACTCAGGTATCAACAAACTTATGGAGCTAGGCATTAACTCCTTTATAACATTCTGGATAGCTAGCTGGATAATGGATAGGACCCAGGATTTTGGGATTGATGAGGCCACCTCCACAGATAGACTAGTCACTAGTGAAGTCCCGCAGAGCTCTGTGCTGGGCTCTCTACTCTTTGGCATTTACTTCACTGAAGTCAAAGCCAATGTCAAAGGCCTCTAGCTGACTAAGTTGAAAGACAATTGCAAACTGGAAGCAGTCGTTAAATTCCCCTAAGATAAGAACGCCCATCAAGAAAGTCCAAAACAGACAAACTCTTGGTGCCAGAGCTATGGCTTATAACTTGGTGCCATGAAATGCATTATAGCACCCTTTGGGATGTCTGTCCACCTGGGTAATAATGCCATCAATAAAATGCCATTAAAAGTTGATTCACTAGTCAGTGACCTGAGAACTCATGAAGGTAGAAATCTAGCCTTTGGCCAACATGCGTTGAATGTAGTAAGTAACTTCTTCTATGTTGTTCAACTGTGAAGTAAGGGTATAACATTTAGGTCCAGAGAGGTCATCACTCCACTGTATTCAGTCCTCATCAGACTCATCATAGAGTATAATGTCCCCTCTGGTATGTACCTGACCAGACTCATGCAGCAACTGGAACATGCACAAAATACATTTCCTTTCAAAAACAATACAGGCAGTAAACACAATGTCCTACACTGATCCCTTCAAATCCCTTTCTCTTTTCACAGTATTATACAGATTTCTGAGAGGTGATCTTTGCCTGGTATATGAAGCATTCCATGTCTCTGTTTTAATGAATCTTTTACACATCAGCAAAACAAACAACATCAGATCTCCTAGATCAAAGGACTTAAATTTTGCATGGACATAAATATGAAATGTTGGTACCACAGATGAGTTTCTCGGTGAAATCTCATTCTCCAGAGCTAGCTCCCGCTTCCTCCCTAACCATCTTTAAGCCCAACTTAGACCATTTGATGGATAACCAAAAATTCACCTCTGGACTGGAGCCTGTGTCTCTGATGGACAGAGGCAGTTGGTAAATCACCCTCTATATAAATCAAATTTGTGGGTCACATTTGGATTGCATGGCTACTCCTATAAGGGCCCCTAGTGGTCATTAGCCTAGTGTACACTAATAAACCTATAAGTGCCAGTCAACAACATAGTATTTAAAATGTTTACAGAATAATTAGTGTTGCATGAAAAATAAAAACTATGAAACTATAATGACTAGCATTATTGACTGACAACAGACCTCTGTGATTTACCAGGAAAAAAGCTGTTTTATTTTATTTTATTTATATTTTTTGACTGGGTGAGCTCCACTAGGCTGGTGGCCACTTTTCAGGGGAGACCTGAGCTGGTATTTTATAACACTAGGAAAAATCTGGCTATTGGATCAAGGAACATCCACTATTTTTATAATAAGTGCCATGGAATCTTTTACATCCACCTGAGCTACCACCAACTTAAGCAGATGAGACCTCTGTTTAACATCTCATCCAAAAACACAACCCACTCAAAAGTGCAGCAATCCATCTACCTGGATTGCTGTTATGAGGGACATGATAAACAGTTGAAGCACATCTGCACCAAAGACCAAAATAATTCTCAATTTCTTTACTCAAGAATTATGGACAAAACCAAAACTAATTGGGGGGAGGCCCCAAAAGGGATATATTTTGAATGTTTTTTTTTTATCTGTTTGTTAACCAGGTAAATCATTGGATAAAATTTCCATTTTTAGGGTGATCTGGAAATACTATGGGACTTGCTCAGAGTCACACCATTAGCAAATAGAGGTGGGATGATTCAGACCCTCTACTTTTGGCTACAGGAAGCAATTCATTAACAGCTCAGAGACAAATGAAAGAGTTAAGAGAGGTCTAGCAGCCAGTGTTTAGGATTAAACTCAGCAGTACAGGGTTTTATTTTTTTCACTGTGCATAATTGGCATTGGGGAAGTGCAAAACCAGAAAAAACACTGATGTTTTTGTACAGCTGAGGATGTTTAAATGTGCAAGCCTGAGTGAGTTTCACTGGTCACTACTCAGTCAGGGGGGTGGCATACTTTCACAGGGGAACACATTCTCCATTGTGTTACCCCCAGTACTGCCACTGATGACTAGATAATAAATGGTCATTAGGCTTTCAACTGTAAAATTGACTTTATACTCTAGAGTGCAATAAGATGACAGAAACCTTTCAAAACGTGTACGCATTTACAAATAAAGCAAGCTAAATAGATGTGGATCTACTTATTCCTATCTAATGTACCCTCTACAGCTAAGGGATGATTTAACTGATGCAGATTGAGCCTATTCCTCTTTGTTGATGTCCAAATCATAAAACTAAAACCAGTAGCAAAAACTTAGTCTATCACAGTGTTGTACAAGGCAAAACCTTCTACCAGTTACTTAACATTTCAGGTATCTGACCTCTTATATTATAGAACTTTTATCTTTCCTGACCAATGTCATGATTTCTACTGTAAAGCCATCTTTCATTATCCCCTTCATGAATTGCAATTGTTTGCTATCCTTTACTCATGTCAGCTTTTCACCATGGATGTGACAGGACACATTTTTCCCATTCATGGTTCCTGGTCAGCATCCTTTCCTCTGTTTTTTATCTTATTTGTAAAACCTGTTTCATTACCCTATTGTACTTCCTAATTAATTCCTTACAAATCAGACCTCCACAGCCCATCCTAAACCCATACCAGTTTCTTCAAGGGCTTACGCTACTTTTGTATTTCTCATACTTTCCACGTCCTTGATTTGCAGCAGTTTTTTTTTCCTTAACATAATCAAATTCTAATATTGTTTACACTGGGAGCCCTACAGTAGTCATCAAATACTGAAATCTTTGTTGCCCTACTAGTGTTCTGTAGTTGTGCCATGTTCAACAAATCATTTGACTTTCACACCTTGATATGTCCTTTCCCTAAACACATCCACCCTTGTCCATTCTTCTCCAGTGTCTTTTTGTCTAAATCTCCACACTTCATAAGGTGCACCTTACCAAATTATACTTAAGTCATCAAATACTGAAATCTTTGTTGCCCTACTAGTGTTCTGTAGTTGTGCCATGTTCAACAAATCATTTGACTTTCACACCTTGATATGTCCTTTCCCTAAACACATCCACCCTTGTCCATTCTTCTCCAGTGTCTTTTTGTCTAAATCTCCACACTTCATAAGGTGCACCTTACCAAATTATACTTAACAGATTTTATACTGTTTTCTCACCTAATTACAAAAGGCTCTACAGAAGATTCAGTAGGAAGCATACACTCTTACATTCCTGAACCCCCAAACCACTTAGTCCAGTCCCACTTACAAGTGACCATACACCTTAAGAAAATTATTCATACCAATACCCATTCTATATATTGGCCATTGTGGAAGACCACATCCTGTTCTTTCCTACTCTCAGCATTCCTCTTTGTGGCCCGGCACATTTGGGATTTCGGGCTAAAGATCTCTCTCGCTCTCTCTCTCTCTCTCTCTATCCATTTCTGCTAAAGTTTTAATATGGAGTATTTTGGAAAAACTGGAAAGTTATTAACAACATGAAATTAAAACTGTACAGTCACCAATTTAACTACATTAACCTTGCCTACTAGGGAATTTACTTACTGATCTGATCTCTTCTGACAATCTCTTCATCCACCTAAGTATCTGAGTCTTACCATCCAAAAGCTAGTCAGCAGTCTTTTGGTCAAGCGTGCACTGGAGTTCTTCTATTCTGTTTTGCTTAAAATTCTAAGAAGTCACATTATAATATCCTTCATCAAATTGTCCATGTCGTGGCACAAATACAGTACTCCAGTCTTCTCAATTCTTAGTAACTTTACAATGCCTCACCTATTTCTCAGCCATATTTCTTTTTTTATATTAGACTGCAGACATTAAAAAGTGCTAAACTCTTCAAATGCTCCAACTACCACATGTCATCTGCAAATAGAATGCAATAATCTAAATGAAGACAGACTTATGTACAAGTACCCATTCCCAAACCCACCTCCTCAAATGTAGTCTGTTGCTCTAAAGCCATTTTCTTATCTGACTAGTATGATTATAAATCCTAAGCAAGGGTGCAGCCTTGCATAGCAATTTATATAATGGGACACCCTCCATTAGTTCTTCATTAGCTAAGAAATATTTGAAAAATGAACCCATGCATTAGGTTCACAGGATCATAGGTAGTTACTAAGTCTGCAATCCAAGGGAGTGTGGAGGAGCCTTGTCCAAATTCCTAAGCATGGTCTATTTAAGTGACGTGCTCAGTTTCACACAGTGGGGAAATGAGAGCAGAGGGAATCAAACCCTGTACCAGTAAAAATAACAGCCTGCATCATAATTCCTCTGTCCCTATCATCAGACTAAAATAGCTCCCTGCTGAGAATATAACCTTGAACTTCCTGATCTGGAAGTATCCGTTGTACTGTCATGATTACAATGGAAACATTATTGTAATCCAGTCCACAAATCTCTGCTTAGTGCCCCACTGTTTCAAGGCAATCCATCAAAATAACCACCTGACTATATCAACATTTTTTGCAAATATCATGAAGAGCCAGAAGCATTCAGCAGTTTTTGCCTTTTAGTTTTATTCAGAATGTTATACATCCCACCTCTTATATTCCCTTTGTCTACCAGGCACAACATTTCCTTAACCTACTCCTGTGAGTTTGGATAATGCCATGACTAGTCTTCCTGTCAGTACTTTTACCATGATATTTATGAGAGTACATCACAGAGATGGGCCTGCCAGTTCCTAACCTTGTTCAAGTCTCTCCCTACCTTGTGAAGTACAAGTATTCTGCTACACCATACAGAATATGACAGAATTACATACTTTATACTGTTAAATTCCTCCATCAAAGTTCTGACTAATGTGCTCCCCCAATTAAAAAAAGAAAAGATATACGGGTCCCCTGTTAGACTAGTTTCATTGTAGAAATAGCAGTGATTCCCTTGTCTTCTGTGATCCAGCTATAAAAAATGACCTTCTCTCCAGTCATAAGGCATAACCTTCCAATGATTTTCTACTTTGTCAGCACTCATTATTATAAGTCTCCTGACTGTATAATGTTAAGCACATATTTCTTTAAATCTTTTCCTTGTATCTCACTCATTTCTATTTATACTCCAATCCTTTAATTCCCCAGTACCTTCTGATTACTTTGTAAGCTTGAACATTTGTGCTAAGTATTTATTCATACCCTCTCCTTAAATTCACATAATTTCCTCCAGCATATATTTTCCATCTCTACGCCAGACCATGTGGATTTGTTTGTTTTTGCCTGTATCATTTAATGCTTGAAACTCTCATTGCTTTGATTATATCTCTTTTACCGCAATTTCATCTGTATTTTGAGGATTGAATTTGCCCATTTCTTTCTCCTACATACATCAGTTTAGCTCCGCAGGTGATACCAATCCTGTCCAATTAGAATTAACCCACAGCAATCCTACCTTTTGCTCTATTTCCAATAATCACCATTACTTTGAACTTTATTTTTCTTTCTGCTGTTGATATATCACTTATAGTATGCCCATGTTCTATCCTCCTTCATAATATGCTCACTTTCAACTAGTCTTGTGACCACAGGGACATAAACTGAAACATCCTTGCATATAATCTCTACTGTTTTCTCCAGACCCTGTCATAGCCCACTTATTAGAAAGTGACTTACTGGCCTGGATCAAACTGTTTATTATAAATGTGAATTCCATCTTCTGTTGCTGATAATCTCTAACAGATTGTGGCAAGTTCTTTCTGCATTGCAGTACTAAAACAGTCTTTCATTATTTTTCCCAAAAAAGACAGATTACTCAGGATTGCTGTTCAATTGAAGATTATCTTCAATAACTTCACTCCTGTTCATGCCACACAACAAAAACTGTGCAGGAAATTTGATTAATCTCTTTTGGGATCATAAATATACCTTAATTTAATTCTGTAACTTTCACCCTCCCTGTTCTCAGCTTCCACCAGTTCTCAGCTTTATGAATCCTTTCTTCAGTTATTTTTAAACCTATTAATAGCAAGATGGCAAACATCTTTTCCTGTGCTAGCTTATGCTTCAACATCACTGCTAGGAAACCCTAATAACAGGTTAATTGCATAATTCTGACTATTAATGTGGTTTCCTGAACTAAAACAACGTCCCCTGACATTGAATAAATAAAGAAAATGGAATTTAAAATATGGTAGAAATGAAAGAAAAAGAGATATGGGAAAGAAGTAATAGGAATTATTTAGAGGGATTGTTAACAATTATACATTGCTAATGAAGTAGAACCTTACTGAAGAAGAAGGGGACCAACAGCTAATTTCTAAAGGGTAAATAAGGGAGGATTTGGAAATATGCACTAGTGTAAAATGGTTGCTGTTTAGCAAGTATTTTTTTATAACAATCGCCACTCAGAAAAACTATTAGAACAGTTATTTAGGTAACAAAATAGAAAAGGTGTTGCCAAACATAGGAACCATTTGACTAGGAAAATTACAATTGATCTTATAGAGGTATTGGAGATATTTCAGAGATTCTACTAAAATTTATAAGGATCAAAGGAATTGAGAAGCAAGAAAAGACACAAATGGAAATATTTATGGAAGACTTAAAATCTGCCAAGGTTAGAGGAAAGGGATGAGGTAAAGATGGTGATATGAAGTAACAGGGAAGTATCCAAGAACAGATGGTATTCCTGTGGAAGGGTGGAAGCTAATAGTGAAGAAATTTATATAAATTTAGAGAGTTTTCTTTAAGAATATTTTAAAAGGAGGAGCAGTACAGGCATCATAGAAGAAAGCTGTGGTGGCTGTAATATTCAGAGGACAAAGATTCTTTAAATCTGACTTCATATAGACCAATTTCAGATTAAGTTATAATTATAAATCATTTAGTTAGTTTGTTAATTAGTTAGTTAGTCATTCATTAGTTTATCTATTTTGATTGGGAATGGAGAAAGGAGATTTTTACCATTAAGGATGACTGCAACAAGGGGCACAGAAGATATGCAAAAGGGAGTTGAAATTTCCTGGAGAAAGGAAGCAAGGTATTAGGATCAAATAACTGGTGAAGAGAAAGTCATAGAGTGGGTGAGGCCAATCTGAAGTATGGACTAAAGGTTGGAAACCATTCCTTAAAAGAGATTAATAAGAGAGTGTAGGTAATAAGAAAGGGATGGGGGTTAAATGAAAGACCAGCTCTTGCTGAGTTCATAGTTGAGTGTATATCTATAGCTAAGTTTAAAAAATGGATAATTAGTAGGGTGTATAAAATAATGCATGATACCTATAAGAATTAATCAGGAGAGGTTAGAAAAGAATGATAAATGAGAAAGCCATATACAAAGTAACAATGTGTTGAAATTTGCAGGATTCCAAAGTATGCAAAAATGTAGAAGGCTTAGGATTTTGCATGAAAGTGTTTGCATATGTATTTTTATGCCCCAACAACAGTGACTGCTGGTGGCTTCAAATCAAAGGGGGGCCCCAACGAGAGTGGCGGCTGGTGGCTTCAAATCAAAGGGGGGTTGCAAGAGACAGCTGAATGGGTGTGGACAATGGGAAGGGGTGTGGCCAACTAGAAAGGGGTGGGGCTATGCTGAAAACTGCAAAAACTGGGACTTTAATTAAATACGCTGCCCTGGGTGCCAAACCATCATTATGAGAGTCCAATCGGGACAAAATGAAGTGTAGAAGAAAAAAATATTTCAATGCATTGTCTACATGACAGCTTACTGTATATCTAGATGGAAACAAAAAGGTTGTGAGGTTGAAAAAAGAAATTACTTTTTAAATATATTACTGGAATGCCAGTCAAAATAAAGTATAAAAAACAAGCAGCACTCAGCTCAAATCACTTCTCCTTGCACTGCAGTTCTAATTATAATTTATATTCAGCTTTATAAAAGTACCAAGTAACATGCTGAAAGTAGCAATCTCTGTGATATCACCACTTGTAAAAATGTTTCTTAGCCAAAAAAGACCTGCTGCCTGACAATAACTATTTACTTGTTTCATGGAGAAAACATGATCAAAGTAAAAAATGAACAGCAAACAAGAAACAAGCTCAAAATAAATTGCTTAAAGGATTACTGCACCAGGTTATGGACCACACATGCTAGATTGCCATTCTATTTAGTTTACGGGTAAAGCCTGCAAAGATGACTGCAAGTTTCCAACAAATAAATGAGCTTCTGAAAATACTGTAATTCTGTCCTTTATTACAAATACTGCCATATATATTTCAACCCTAAGGCTTATACGCAATCTAATTATGTAAATATTCTCTGCACGGCAACAACAAAAAAGGCTTTCAGTGTTGGTAATTCTTTAACAGTATGCTTATTAAAGCTTACTTGCATCTTACAATCTCAGAAAAGCTTTCCTGATGGTCATTAAAGCATTGCTATTTAAACACAGAGCAACAGGCTATGCAACAACATGCATTTTCTGAATAAGAAGCAGCATAAATCAACAGTATAAAAATATGACAGCAAACCAGAACATTCTGCAAAATCAAGGAGAGATGAAAAGCCACTGTAGTACTTGTGTCTACCTTGGATGGGAGGATACTCTGCACACTTACACTGCATAACTGCTCCTTGCTTTGCTTGGACACATCTAGAGTCACTAGACAGGGGAGTGGGGTGCAACAAGCATGTAACAATTTGAAATGTCTCTGGCTGACAATGATTGGCCTGACACATTTGTCATACCTTTCAACCTCAGAGCAAGAAATATGGACAAAGCCATAAATAGAAGTGGGACTAAGGCCCAATAATAAGGGCAATTTTTAAATATTGCTCTTATAAACTTAGAAAGAAAACAGAATAGTAGGTCTTGCATTAGTATGAATTTTCTGAAGGGTATGAAATCTGAAACTCAAATGTCTGCCATTATTTTCTAACTTCAATCTTTAATGATTTGCCACTAATTTGCCAGAAAACCACAATTTTATGAAAAACAGACCAAAAATGTGATGCAAAAATATAAAATAGCCACACAATACAGCTGGGATCCTGTCAAAGAAGGGACACTTTTTAAATATTAGTACTGTTAACTTGAGCAACTGATAAAATAAGAGAATCTACATGCATTTCTGAAATTAAAAGTAATCTATCACTCTGATCATTACAATTGTTTATTAATTGTAAACTCTCCATGTTTTCTTCCAAATTTGTCATTTTGTGTAGGGATTATTAAGGGGAGAGCAACATTTTGAGCCAAAATTGGGAACAGTTGAGAGGTTTGGATATACATAATTCTATAAAGTGATTTATTTGCTCATACCTCTCAACCTCTTAATGCAGGAAACCTGGACAAGGCCAAATATATTGGGGAACATACAAACAGTACTAAAAATCTCTCTTGTATATATTTAGACAGTTGACAGAATACCAGGTCTTGCTTTAGCATGCAGTTTTCTGAAGTGTATGAAGTCTGAAACTCAATATCTGTCATTATTTAGTGACTTCATTCCTAAATGATTTGCCAGAAAACCACACATGTTATGAGGAACAAACCAAAAATAAGAAGCAAAAATCTATTCATTCTGCAAAAATCTGGACAGTTGAGAGGTATAGTTCAGCCGGGGCTGAGTTCGCCACCCTTCCCCCTTATTAAAATAATGGTTGAAAGGGGTTTCTCCCCTGCATCTAGTCCAGTGTCCCATTACTTGGTTATTTTGCCCCATTAACCATAAATACTGTAAAGTGAATGCTGCTTTACTTCTACAATGATTTGGATTTCATTTAAAAGCTTTATTTTACATTTTACAGCACAAAAAACTAATAGGCATCTGCTAAACAAAGCAATGGAGTTTCACAATGAAAATAGACTTAGCATTAAAACATATCTGCCCTTGAAACTCACATTCATTGAAACAGCATCAAAACTCACATTCAAAGAAAATATATCTGGCAAGTGGCAGATAAAGATTAACTTGGGCTGTTTTCAAATCATAGATACCTTGCACAAGAAGCATACATGTGTTCTTTGATACACCTTCCTGATTGTATTAAATTATATTCCTTGTATAATACAGTACAGTTGTTAGGGGGCATTTTAAATTTATTGTTTTGAACATTTTCCAGTAAACATTAAAACAAAATGCATGCACCAATAATGACAAAACTGCCCAATTCAGAACATTTCCATCATAAAAGTCTACTTAAACTTCTACAATCCACCAGTATCAGTAAATATGCACAATCTCTGCAGAAGTAAAAGTCATCTAAATAATTCAACATTAAAGAGATCTGTAACTAATGAAGAGGTTCACATTAAAGAGATCTGTAACTAATGAAGAGATTGCTGATAGCACACACCTTTATATTTCCTTGTTTCATCTACAAATAAAGTGCCTGTTGCTCTTGAGGAATACATTGCCTATGCTACATTAAAAAAATGATAAGCTAGCAATATTGCAATAGGGAATGTATGGCAAACTGATAACAGGTTCGTTGTTACTAGGTATCTCCGCCAAAGAGGACATTCTTGGGACTGCAGCATCCACCCCCTTTAAAAGTACAACACAGTACAGTATCAGTAATGCATCTATATACTGTAGGAGTAGAACCCACAGTCTTCTGCATCAAAAGCAAGTACACTATCTGTTGTGCTATTAACAACACAAGCAGCCACAGCATAAGCAGCACTAAACTTCTATTCAAGCTCTGAGCTCCTTGCAAAATGCACTTGACATTCAACTGTATCTCTCAACTTTGAAGCACAAGAAATCTGGAAAAAGCCAAAATTGATTGGAGGGAGCCCAAAAACTAGGGACACATTTTAAACATTGCTTGCATAATTTTGGAAAGTTGCTACAATAACATGCTATGTTACCACCATGCATTTCACTGCCAAGTCTTGAACTCAGGACCTGTTACTACAGTAGAACAACATACCACTATGCCAAATCAGCTGTTTCTTGAAAGACAGGTAGACTGAAACCTAAATGGCTATCAATTAGTGAATTCAGTTCTCACCATAGCACTAAACGTCTTAGCAAAAACACCTAGACAAAGCCAATAATGGGGGAATACAGCCCCCAAACATATTCAGTCAGTTTGGTTCTCACCATAGCTCTCAACCTGTTGGCACAAAAAAAAAACTGGACAAAGCCAATAAAGGGGGAATACAGCCCCAAAAATAGGGACACATTTCAAATATTGATCTTAGAAAATTGCTAGACTAAAAGGATTTATGTTACCATGTACTTTCTGAAGAATATCAAGTCTGAAATTTAAATGCCTGTCATTATTTAGTGAATTCAAAATCCAGAAAAAACACAGATTTTATGAGGAGAGAAATGAGGCAAAAATTTCACAAGTGGTGGTGGGTAGGGAATTCAAGTTCTTGCTACTTACTTCCAGGGTCACTCACACACACACACACACACACACACACACACACACACACACACACACACACACACACGCAAACACACCTTCCGTACAAACAAAACAAGTAGTACATTCAGTTTCAGTCTAAAGCAGCTTCGTTACTGCCAGCCAGCCAAAGCTCCCAGTTTCAAACACAAAAGCTCTGCAAGAGAGCCAAAGTCCTGTGCTTCCCACGTGAGCAGGCTCCAGCCTGCAGACGTTGCAGTCCAGTCCCCTTCCAGTCAATGCAGTTGTAACTGCATAGACTTCTGGGATCTTTGCTGTTGCAGGGTGTGTCTTATCAGCAGTCTGGATTCTGTGCGCATGCTCTGGACTGGGTCACTAGCAGTCCGGACTCAGGAAATGCTGCGAGTGTGCATACGTGACTTCCAGAATCTGGAAATGCTACGAGTGCGCATGCACGAGTTCCAGGGACATGTGTGTGTGTTTATTTTTCTTCTGTTTTTTATTCATTTCTTTTTCTTTGGTACAGCTTGGGAGTTGCTGTCCTGCAGCCCAATAACACAAGCCACTCTTGCCCAAGAATGCTTCAGAAAATTTTTCCACAAGAAGAAAGTGATTGTGGGAGAAGTGATTGGAAAGGGGTACTTAGAACATTTTTTTATGAGAATGCAATGTGTTGCATTCTCAGAAAACATGATAATGCAATGAGCAGGTAGAGTATTAAAATCCCCTAACAGGTATTTTGTCATAGAGGTAGGAACAAATTAGTGTAATTAATGAAATGATACTTTTGAGATGGGGTATAGAAACGGATTTGCCTATACATACTAAGGACCTAAAATGTTCAGTGTGTTGTTGGCTAACAAAAAAGCGAACTACTAGAAAATGGAAATCAAAATCTTAACCAACTGTAACATAATTATTGAATATTGTAAAAGATATAAAAGAATTGGATGTGGGATCTTCAAAAAAAAGAAGGGGAAACATACTAAAAATAAATGGAATCTGTGGGAGTAATACTCTTCAGAGAATGTGGAACTTGAGCAATATGTAATGTTAAATTGAATAACAACTGGTAAGAAAGAAATCATGCCTGAAATTAGAAAACATGCAATGGTTTGCTTTTTCTTGTGAAACTGTATGTATACTTTGGTCACTATGTAATGTAGGAAATTAATAAAGTTGCAACTGCCTCATGTACACAGACAACCCTCTCCTCCTCCCAACAAATACAAATATATGTAAGAGATACAACTATATAGCCAAACTGGAGGCTGAGCTCTCTCGACTCAGTACTGGCAAAACCAGTCAGGAGGAGAAGGTAACCACACACACCACAAACCCAGTCTCATAGATCTATCACAACTGCAAACCAAACACATAAACACACAAAAAC
Organism: Protopterus annectens; assembly: GCF_019279795.1. Classification (NCBI taxonomy): domain Eukaryota; kingdom Metazoa; phylum Chordata; order Ceratodontiformes; family Protopteridae; genus Protopterus; species Protopterus annectens. The sequence goes on along the minus strand of NC_056741.1, from coordinate 1,999,802,857 downwards.
ATACTCGGAGGCTCTAATTAAAAATCTACCAAAACAACAGAGGCCTCCAAAGCAGACATCCAAGCAACCACTACCTCAAAACATAGCACATGCAACACATAGTTCACAAAGTCAGTGTGCCAAACAGTCACAGCCCTTAAGTCCAAACAACATGCCTGATGCAATTGTAATAGGTGACTCCATAGTCAGACACACTGACGTTCTGCTCACCAGACTGAACAAGGAAAGGGTTACAGTAAGCTGCCTGTCGGGCACTAGAATCCGCCACATAACACAAGCACTCAGGTCACTCCAAAGCAAGTACAAATATGTCCATGCAGGTGAATGACCTGAGACTTACCTCCCTGGACTACATGAAAAGAGACATAGAGGAGCTCTCTGATTATGTAGCCCAGGCCGATATGACCCTGACCCTGAGCAGCATCTTACCCTCACCAAGAATGATGCCATGGTACAAAGACAAAATGATCAGCTTTAACAATTGGCTCAATTACTGGTGTCATTCTAAGGGGATCCAATGTCTGTCTGCTTGGGATGACATGCTTGACAAGCCACGTTGTTTCGCAAGGGACGGCTTGCACCTGTCACCCCTGGGCTTCTGGATATTGGCCAAGGCTCTTGCCTCCCCCATAGTGTGTTTTTTAGGCAAGGCTCAAAAGACAAACCCAACTCCCTAGAAAACACAAGTGGAAAAAAACTAAGGGTAATGCTGCTCAATGCCAGAAGTCTAAACCTCAAGATGCACGCTCTCAAAGCCCTCCTCAGTATGGAGAACATCGATGTCTGTGCAGTGACTGAAACCTGGTTCAAGGCTCCTGTGAGCACCCCAGCACTACCAGGTTACACCTCATATCATGCTTTTCGGCCCCAAAACTTGGACCGAACCACAAAAGGAGGGGGAGTATCCATATTCATCAAAGATACCCACACCTCCAGGTTAGTGGCAACGCACGAAGCATCAGAGACCATCCATGTGCAACTAACCGTAGGCAAAACTGCCCTACAGTTTGTAGCATGCTACAGACCACCCTCTCAAACTCAGGAACCCCAATCAGCCTTCCTGAAGACACTGGAGAGTATGAATGTCTCTCCAAATACCATCATATTGGGAGACTTCAACTACCCAAACATAGACTGTGATCATTAATAAAGCCCCAACACCCTAGCCCAAAGGTTCCTAGAATTCATAAACCCAAATGCAATGGAACAACTAGTCACCACTCCCACAAGAGGAGATAATATACTAGACCTGATCATCACAAACATGGGGACACAATGCTCCACACCGGAAGTATACCCCTCATTGGAGAGATCAAACCATAAATTAATCTCACTGGAAATCCACATCCCACCCCCACCCCCAGCACAAAAGACCACAGTGAAGAATTTCTCAAAAGCTGACTTCACACTTCTTAAGACTGAAGTGGTATCCTTCAAGGCCCCTGGACCAGTGGAAACCACAGCCCACACCACTGAATCCTTTATAAACACTTTCTACTGACACGTTCAAGAATGCATGGATCATGCAATCCCAAATAAAACCAAGACCCATTCCCCCAAAGGCAGGCGTCCTGTCTGGTGGACCCCAGCCATTAACAAGCTTTACAACAGGAGGAGGAAGCTACTACATGACAGAGCAAAATCCCCAAAAGGGAAGGCATCTCTGATCAGTACTAGCAAAAAACTACGATCACTCATAAAATCATCCAAGGCCAACTTTGAGAGAAAATTCGCAAAAGACACTAAAGACAATCACAAGGCCTTCTTTAGTTATGTTAGAAACCTGGGTGGAAACTCCCAGATATGCTCAGAGTTAGTCCAAAATGACAAAAAATACACTGAACCCACAGACATTGCCAACATACTGGCAGACAGGTTCAGTGCAAATTTCTCCCCCCCCCCAAAAGGAGAAATATCTATCCCAGCAGAGTGTAGCCTCCCTGACATCTCAGATGCCCAGGTGAGAGCTGACCTCTCCAAAGCTAAAAACACAGCATCAATGGGACCGGACGGTGTCCGGGGTTGTGTGCTACATGAACTCCAAGAGGAACTAAACCTGCACATAAGGCTGCTGTTTAATCTTAGCCTTACTACAGGATACCTACCCAAAGAATGGCGTACAGCAACAGTGGTCCCACTCCACAAAGGAGGTGCTTCTACGGACCCTGAAAATTACCGCCACATAAGCTTGACGAGCCTGGTCTGCAAAGCTATGGAGAGGATCATTATGGAACTCATAAACAAAGACATTGGGGACCTACAGACACTGGATCCTACCCAATTTGGCTTTGTCAAGGGCAGATCCTGCCTTTTGAACCTGGTCGACTTTTTTGAAACAGTCACTAAGGCCATTGATGAGGGTAAGGCAGTTCACACAGCCTACCTTGATCTTGCAAAAGCCTTTGACACAATACCCCACTTGGGCATCATACACAAGCTCACCAGCTTAAATGTAAACCCATATGTCATAAGATGGGTTGCTAACTGGCTCAAGGACAGAACCCACAAGGTCAGAATTGCTGGAGCCATGTCAGACTCCAAGCCAGTCACAAGCGGTGTCCCACAGGGCTCGGTCCTGGGACCCCTCTTGTTCGACATTTATTTTTCCGAGGTGCAAGCAAACATAGGAGGATTGTCGCTGACAAAGTTCGCAGATGACTGCAAACTGGGCACCATAATTGATACTCCAGCGGACACAAGCATCCTTCAGAAAAACCTCATAGAAATGGATAACTGGTGCCAGAGCCATGGCCTTAAACTGAACGCCAAAAAATGTATAGTCATACCCTTTGGGAAAAACAAAGTACCCACAAATTACGACATAGGTGGTAATCCATTAAGTACGGAAGAAGTAATCAGGGACCTAGGGACCCAAGTTGACAGTAACCTGTCATTTGACACTCACATTGCCAAGGTGGTTAGGAAGACCTTCTATATTACCCACCTTATCATGAAATGATTCACATCTACATCAAGAGAGGTCATTGTGCACCTATTCTCTTCCCTTATCAGGCCCATAATTGAGTACAATGCCCCATTTGGGATGTACCTTAGCTGACACCTGCAGCAGTTAGAAAGACCCCAAAAGTACCTCACCAAGAGGATCAAGGGTCTCAAACATATGTCATATGCTGCCCGGCTGAAGAAACTCCAGCTCTATTCAGTCTACTCAGAGGCGATCTATGCCTGACGTACAAGGCCATGTCCAATCTGGAATTAATGGACATGCTCCACCTCAGAAAATCCAAATCCACCAGAGCCATGAGAGCGAGAGATTTGAACCTCAACACAGAAATAAATAGGACGTGCTGGAGGGACAGATTCATACCCCAGAGGCTTCCTACACTCTGGAACAGAATCCCAGTCCATGTTAGGCAGAGCCCCTCACTGACTCTCTTCAAGATAAATCTTGACGAGTGGATGGGAGATCGTAGGTTTACCCCGGGGGTCATCTCTGTGTCACTACTAGACAGAGGCACAGTAAACTAAACCCTAAATGGGCATAGTATTCTCATTCCAAGGGGTGGCGAAAGCCACACACACTCTGGCTAGGCTTATAAATGCCCTGGGGCAGATAGCCTAGTATGAACCTATGAACCTAATAAAGGTGTTTGAAAAATCAGTTACTGTATACTGTAGAAATATTGTGCTGTCTAGAGCCAAACCAGTAAACTGGGATTACAACAACACATTGGTTTTAACAAACAAGAAATGAAAGTGCACCCACAATCCCATAGTTTGTGCCTGAGACAGTTTGCATTGGGTCTACATTTGGTCTTTCATATTCAGCTCACTACATAAATGCTCTTGAACATGTATTGATACTCCTGCTTGAGTTGCACTGAAGATGCTCATTGGAGTAGGTCCTTCCACCTACTGACTAAGTGAGGACAAAATAGCTTAACTCAATAGCTCACTGTTCAAATGCAAAAGTACTCATAGAGCATCTGTAGATATAAGTCAGAGCAAGCAAACAGTTTATAGATATTAAATATGTGTACATCAATAAACAGATGAAAATTAGTTGCACACTAGTCAAAGGCCAAGTATATAATCTGTCCTTCATAATCATAACTGAGTATTTGTAAAAAGGCATGTATTCCCATTGTCACTAAGTTAACGATAAATAAGGAGCCTTCCTTTTCCTGTTTTTCACTCTGGCCTTAGTAAATAACAACTGGAGGGACTAATATTAACCTATAAACTGAGATTATACTTAGAACCCCTACCTGAATGCTTGGGTGGCAGCTAATTTATACTATTAGAAGACATAATAGCCTCTGTTGAGATCTAGATACCATTTTATCCTGAGCAAGGAATATTGTATTCCTTAATCATCACATTTCCTAGCATTCTTGTTGCTAGACATAACTATGCACCTACTGTACCTACCTACATATATATCTGTATATCTATCTATGTGTGTGTGTGTGTGTGTGTGTGTGTGTGTGTGTGTATATGTATGTATACATGAGAAGGTGGGATAGAGAAAGCCAAATGTTATAGACTTACTTTAGGGTTCCACCCCTATCTAAATGGCAGCCATATGCCACCACCCCTTCTTTATTGCTTATGTCTTGAGAAGCCAGTCAGCCTATCACTACACACTAGAAGGGTCAATAAAATTTCTGCCTTGAAAGTGCATAATAGGAAATTGCATGCAGCCCTAGACCTGATATGTCTCTTTAAAAGCAAGTTCCTTCCTCTCCAGTCATCCCCTATAAGGACATAGATATACCTGACCCTCATAAAAATGTCTCTTCATAATGACTTGTAGTTGTTAAAGGATATAGGTTCATAGGTTAGTACTAGGCTAACTGCCCTTGCGAGCCATTTTAAGCCTAGCCAATTATCCCTTGGGAGACTTGAACCCTGCACCTTGTGTTTGTAAGGCAAACACCTTAACCATTAGGCCACCTCTTTCATTCTCATAGGTTCATAATGTTTACTAGGCTAATGACCACAAGGTCCTTTTTAAGCCTAGCCATGCATCCCAAATCTCTGACAAGTTCTGATGTCCTTGATAAGTGGGCCTGGGAGATGAACCATTTACAGGTTACCTGTATCCATTATAGACATAGGTGCCAAATCAGGGATGAGTTTTTGATGTCCCATCCAATTGTCCAGGTTATACTTGAATTGGGTTAGGGAGGAACTCTGCTTCACATGGATGGGAGCCTGTTCCATAGACGGGGTAGTCTCTGGCATACACACCTATCTAACAGGTCCTATTTATATCACAGGCAAGGTTTAAGTCTTTAGAATGAGTAATTCTTGTGCAGTTTGTTTTGTGGATATGCAGGAGATCCATCAGTGTGGAGTCTGACAGTGCCCTGTATGCCAGGCATAGATCTCCCTTCAAAAGCCTGTAGGAGACAGAATACAGGGATAGGTGGTCTACATAGGACATTTTACTTATGTCCTGTATTCTTTTACTGAGGAACCTCTGTGGACATTCCAATTGCTGGATATGTCTGGTTAGATACATACCAAAGGTGGCATTGTACTCAATGATAGGTCTGATGAATGCTGAATACAGTGGAGCAATGACTTCCCTGGACTTAGATACCATATCTTTGTTTATAAGTTGCACAACATAGAATGGTTTCCTCACCACTGTAGACACGTGATCGTCAAAGGCTAGATTACAAAGTGTGTCCCTAAGTCCCTGACTACTGGGTCAACACTATGTGGTGTGTTGTCAATAGGATAGCTACCAGGGGTGGATGATTTCTGAAAGGATATTATTATACATTTCTTGACATTTAGTTTTAATCCATGGCTCTGACACCAGTTGTTTGTCTGTGTCAGCCCCTCCTGGAGAACATTTGTGCCAGTGTGAGATTCAATGACAGCTCCTAATTTGCAATCATCCATGCATATAGTCAGGTAGAGATCACTGACATTGGCCTTGACTTCTGAGAAGTAAATACCAAAAAGTAGCAGTCCAAGGACTGGTTCTTGAGGGACCCCACTTGTGACTGGCCTCTTTGTAAAGGTGGAGTCCCAATTCTAACTTCCCATGTCCTGTCTGTGAGCTAGTTGGTTATCGACTGGGTGACATACTGGTTTGTACCTAACCTCTTGAGTTTGTCAACAATGTCTGTGTTGTGTATTGTGTAAATGCCTTGGCCAGGTTAAGGTAGGCAATGAGAACAATTTTGCCCTCATCCATTGCTTTGGTGACCTTCTAAAAGATGTCCCCCAGGTTGAGTAGGCATTATATCTCTATTGATAATCCCCATGATAATTCTTTCCGTGGCTTTACATACAAGAGTGGTGAGACTTATGAGTCTGTAGTTTCCAGGATCTGTAGATGTCCCACCTTTGTGCAGAAGGATGACTGTTGCCTTTGCATAAAGCATGAAGCCTGTTTTGAGGCTACAGTTAAATAGTAATTTCAGAAGCCCTGATAAAGCATGTTTCGTGTTATTTAGAAGGCATCCTAGGATATTGTCTGGGCCTATTGATGCAGTATTCTTGTTCTTAGAGCATTAAGGACCTGTTCCCTAGTGATAGCAGGGGGGTTATATTTTATGATATTTCCTGAGGGAAGGTTGAAGGGAAGAGAGCTGTTAAGTTTGATCTGAATTTATTAGTCAGGAGGTTTGGTATTTCTTCTGGCTCGGTATAGGTGGCTCCATTTACATTTTTTTCTTCCTCTACAATGCATTTCCTTCAATAAAATATAATGTGTCTGAATGTTCAGAATCCCACTGTTACTACAGTTTTCTCTCCAAAATCTAGATAGGTCTACAATGCTAGCAGTGAGCATTAAATATAAAAAATAAATTTAACAATTGTTAAAAATTGCATTGGTAAATGCATTCTCCCTAAAAAAATTCATGTTTATTAACTGATCCAAAAAGTTTTAGAAGACTTTTCAACCATACCCCTGGGGGAAAAGGTATATGCCCTTTTCCCACTGTAGTGCGATCCTGGAGTTAGTATATATAGTTAGGGTGGTGTGGGGGGCACAGCCCCCCACAATGGGGGTGTGAGGTCCTAGCCCCACACCTATTCTCGTTTATATTGTCCACTTTACAATTCAGTATGTTGAAATTTAACATTATAAGATTTCAGTCATATGAAGTTTCTATCATCTGATAGGGATCTATATATATATATATATATATATATATATATATATATATATGTGTGTGTGTAAAATTAGCAGAGGGTATGGGGTGCCCCCTACATAAAAGGCTATTATTTTTTTTATTTGAGTTTTGAATATTTGGGGTTGATGTATGATATGCTGATGTATTCACCCATAGGTTCATGGGTAATTATTAGGATAGTGATCCTGTGGGCTTTTTTAAGCCTAATCATGCTTCCCAAAGGTGAGAATCAAACCCTGCATCTTTTGCTTTAAAGGTATGCACCTTAGCCGTTATGCCACCCCACAATCTGTTAAGGACATGCACCCCTCCCACCATTAGCATCGGTCCCTGGTGTAGGTCAGAGTAGGCAGGGTCCTCAACTCACTTACCACCAGCAAATACCTATGCCCATTTAGTGACATTTGTCAACATGACCGAATCACCTAAAGCTATATTTATACCGTTGAGTGGCTAGCCCTTCCATGGTATACAGTCTGTGAGCCATATTCTCTTATCACGAGGATACTTTGCCCAAAGTAGTTGGTTTATGCCCCTTCGAGGGCATTATGTAGAGTCTGTGCTGCTGCCCACAGATCCATTCTCTGGTGAGTTTGAGATGGAAACATTCGGCATGTTTTTTTTTTTTTTTTGAAAGTGGGGAGAACTCATCCCAAAAGAGAACAGGGATGAACATGCAAATTCAAAACAGACATTGGCTGGGGGGCAGGAGCTAATCTTTTACTTTGATTCTTTGAGGCAAAGACCTTAACCACTATGCCAACTGGTCTCTCAAAATTAAGTTGTTTACATTTCTCTCTGCTTCACAGGTTCATAAATTAGTACTAGACTAACTGCTCTTGTGGGCCATTTCAAGCCTAGCCAATTACCTCATTAAGAATCAAAACCTGCATCTTGTATTTACAAGATCAACACGTTAACCATTAGATCAACCTCCATACTGATGACCATTAGATCAACCTCCACACTGATGAGATAAAACAGGCTATAACATGCAAGCCTGTAGCTAGTGATGTTTGGCTTTATTGGACTGAATAGACCCGCAAAGATGTAAGAAGTAGAACTTACCATAAGAATGAATGTTTGCTGCAGTAGCCATAGTTATATGGTTTATACCCTATCAAGGATATAATAGCCAGCCAGCTTACAATGTCTCAGGGTACTTTCCACATGCCTAAACTGTCAAACACTTCTAGCTGGATTGACTAAACGACAAGTTTGAGTGGCAAGCGGTTCAGAGCTTTCCTGCCATCAGAGAGACAGATGCTTAGTCCTGAAAGAACAATGCTTGGAATAACAAAAAATAAATGTTGACATCCTGGCATAAAAAATGCAACAAAAAACAAGAGGGATGGAGTGAGGGAGCAGCTAATGCAGCAGCGATCATTGGAACATCTACTGTTAAACTAAATTCAACTTACACAACTGTATTATGTTTTTGATCACTGCTGCAGTAGCATTAGCAATATGGGTAGATTACCATAGTTTACTATATGTGGGAGGAGGAAGATGAAGGGTCCAGATGCCCCTGGAGAATGGTACCAACAAAGCTTGATCTACAAATGGAGAAAGAATCAAGCTTACAGTGCTTTATAAAACTATGTACAGAGGCCCAGGTAACAGCTTCTAGAGCACTTCTAGTATCCAACCCTTTCTAAAAAGCTGTAGATAAAGCCAAGGCCTTGGTAGAGTGGGCCTTGACCCTGCCTGGAATAGATTTGTCATGGTGAGTATAACAAAAGGTAATAGCCTTAGCCAACCATTTGGAAATAGTCTGTTTTGACAAAGATTGACTCTTCTTACATTCACAAAAAATGGACAATTGATCCGAAGATCTGAAAGATTTAGTTATGTCAAGAGAGTACCGGAGTTGTCTGTGTGAATCCATGGTATGAAGTATCCCCTAATTTTTAGGTTCAGGAAAGAAAACTGGGAGAAGGATAGTCTTCTTAAAGCAAAGATAGCACTTTAGGCATAAAAAGATTAGTTCTCAAATAAACTTTGTCCCTATGGAAAAATGAAGCAAGGCTTGCAACTCAGATTTCCTGCTTGCAGAGGTCAGAACAATCAGGAAATTGCTTTCAATGTTAACTTCAGGTCAGCCAGATTAGATGTTTCAAATAGAGCAAGTGTTAGCTTCTCTAACACAAAATTAAGATCCCAAGGAGAGGCCACCAATTTAGTTAGAGGCTTCTTATGCAAACCTCTTTTTAAGAGCATTTTAAAATGAGATGGCATTGAGTGAGGAGGTTCCATGGGCAGACATACTGAAATGGCCAATACATTAATTTTAATAGAGGGATAAGAAAAGCCATAGTATAGTAACTCACACAACTCTTATAAAACCAGAGAACAACTAGCCCCGAATGGATACTGGTTATGTTGTTTGCAACAACTAGAGAACTTTTTCCATTTGCTAATGTATGGTTTTCTAGTAGCAAACTTTCTTGCCTCCATTAATACCTGCTACACATCCTCAGAAAAGCAGGTGCCTAAAAGGAATTAAGATCCTATCATCCAGGCAGTTATTTGAAGATGATTGATGTTGGGGCGTATCAAACACCTCTGCTTTTGTGTGAAAAGATCCATTCTGCAAGGAAACTTGTGGTAATTGCCCCTGGCCATTTCCAAAAAAAAGGAAAACTTTAGGTGCCTGGGCCAGAAGGGAGTTAACACAATGATATTGGAGGAGGATGCTTTCTGCACCTTCAGAAGTACCCTGAATATTAGTGGAAAGGCATATAGCAACATTCATATCCAAAGAAAAGAAATGGTCTTCTTGCATGGAGACCTAGTACAGCATTTTGTAAGTTGATTATTCAGAGTTAAGGCAAAGAGGTTTACTCGAGGAACTCCCTACAGATGGATCAAATCTTGGAAGACACCCTGATCTAGTTTCCATTTGTGAGAATTTCCCCAGTCCTGCTCAGCTTGTCTGACACACAGTTCTGCTCTTATGAAATGTAGGATCCTTGTAGTATGGAACTGTGCTGTAAAACTATATCTCAAGTTAACACAGCTAGTCCGAAAAGGGGATATGACCTAGTCCCCCTTGCTTGTTGATGTACCATATGACTGTGGTATTGTTTGTTACAACTTGAAGAGGTTGAAGGGACCAAAGATAGTTCAAGGAGTTGATGCCTTGATTAGGGCAATCATCTCCTTGATATATGTGCTTGCATCCGTCCTTCGTGTCCCACATCCCCTGCACTTTTATCCCTCCTGAAACTATTCCTCAAGCAAGTCCAAAGCATCTATGGAGACTGACTGACTGACTACTTTAGAGCAAGGAGAGAGAAGGAGGACCAGGATTTAAGTATAGCTATTGGCTTCACCAAAAAAATGTTCATTGTACTGGGATCTGAAAAGATAAAAACTGTTGATGCTGGGACCACTGTATCTTTCTCATGTGGAGTCTTGCCAAGGGTATCATCAGAATTCTTGATGCCATGAGTCACAAAATCCTGAGTTATTCCCTGCAGAGACTAACGTCTGAGTAGAAGACCTTAGAAATAGATCTAAATAAAGATCTATTTTTTTTCCTGTGGAAGAAAAACTCTTTGAAATGGGGTGTCTAGCTGACACCCATGGAGCACAATCCTGTGTGAGGGAGTCAAAAAAGACTTTTGAATGTTCTATTGGAATCCCAGCTTGTGCAAAAGTTCTCCCCCAAGACAGAAGTTCCTGACATTTTAAAAGAGAGACTGAAAAGGTAAGCAAGTCATCTAAATATGGAAAAATGTGGATACCCTGCAGACTGCAATGCATTATAATTGGAGCTAGACACTTTGTGAACACTCTTGGTTCAGTGGATAATCCAAAGTGTAAAGCAGAGAACTAAAAATGTGATCCAGACACACAAAACCTTAAGAAAAGTCTGCAGAATGGATGAATAGGGACGTGATGATTAACATTTTTGTGTCTAGTATTACAAGGAAACTTGAAAGAGAAAGAAGAGGTAACTGGTTGTGAAGTGACATCATTCTGAATTTGGGCACTATCACAAACAGGTTTAGGAAAGAAAGATCCAGAACCATCCCTTCTTTGACACTAGCAGCTTTCCCATCTGGGAAGGAGGAACTGGTTCTTTTGCTGCTTGGGACAGCATGTAATGAAGAACAAGTCGGAACAAGAGTCTGACCTGCAAGCTGAGGAATGACTCCCAGAAAGAATTAATTTCCTCTCACTGTTATCTGTAACCCTGAGGAATGATTTTCAGAATCAATTTGTCTGCAACAATCTGTTTCCAAAGACAAAAATGGACATTCAGACTTTCTGGAACAGAAAAGGGGCCAGAGTGGGAGGCAGTCACAAGGTCTGTTAAACAGTCATTCAGGCTTGTTGGAGTATCCTTGGTTTTGGGAGGTCTGAAACTTTTTTTGGACCCCCCCCCCTTCCCTGACACTTCTTCTTAAATTTCTGTTTACCTGAATTCTGAGACTGTTTATTTTGATTTTTGCCAAAACTGTTTCAGGAGAAAGAAAATCCATTGGTCATTTCGGAAAAGGAGGGCTGAAAAATCTTAGAAGTTTTCCAGATAAGTTTGCCCCTTTCATCAAACTGTTTGATCACCTCTGCAGCAGAAGGGCCAAATACTAAATCATTATCCAAGGAAGAATTTAAAATCTCATTTTTATGTCATCTGGGAGGTCCTGAGAATGCAGCCATGCAAACCTCCTTAAAACAGTACCAGTGGCCATAACCCTGGAAGAAGTATCTGCAGAGTTGTGTACACACTGTCAATAATGAGTACTGACCTGTGCAAAAGATGAAACTAAGTTATTCATAGCAGATTTTTCTTTACAGGAAGAAACTGTGGATAAAACATTCCTTGTGGTTTCAGAACATGTCGGAACAAACTTTAGCATATGAGCCTGACAGTTTCAAATTCTGAAAATCAGTCAGTGAAGTATACACTTTTTTCTACACACCTATCAATAGTTTTCCCATCTTTATTTGAAATAGTAGGAGTGGAACTAACTGAGTGCTTAGCAGCAGTGGAGTTAACTAGGGCTATAGCTGCTGGATCAAGTTTGGGGATAGTGTATTCATTTTAAAAGACTGAGGTATATTATACTTCATATCTGCTTTGTATGGAGAGCTGGTTGACTATCAGGAAAATTGCAAAAGACGTGAATCCTTTAAAAAATACAGGACAAGAGGTGGAATGGATTTTGGTCCTGGAAAATCCTTCGCTACCAACTCATAGTATTTTCTGAGGGATCGAGAAACCTGACTGTTCTTTCACTTAAAACAATTGGACATCCCAGCAACAGTCTCAGAGTAACAGAAACTCCCACAAAGAGAATCAGAAACTAAGCTCTCCTCAGAGTCTGAATCAGAAATCTAAGGATAAAACATTGAATCCAGTGCTGTATCTTCCTGTTCAGATTCAGAATATTTAATCTCTTCAGGGAGAGCTATCCCTGTTTCTTTTACTGAAAACTACACTACAAGAAGGATCAATAATCTGAATTAAACCCTTATCTATTCCCAGTAACCGACTCCTATACAAATAAATTTGAGAAGTAGATACATGCTTGGTTTTCTTGTTCTTTTTGACAGGAACAATGATGCTAAATATGTTACAAATAATAGTCTCTGCTTCGCCAAGGATGGACACAGAATTTTAACACAACACAGACACTTTCCCTATTCCTTCTCCCAGGACAGCCAAGAGTGGCTCTTCCTTGTCCACTGAGGGGACTCCAACAGCTGCAGATGATGTGATTAACCTCTTGTCCATAGTGGTTGTAGGTGCCATACCAGAGAGATTCTGGGTAAAAGATGAATGGTCTTAGGCACAGCCCCTCAACAGAAAAATAAACATAATTTCTTCACAGAAAATTTGTTATCAGTTAGTTTACACTACTTTTAAACTGAAAGAAAAAAAAAATGAGTGGCCTATTTAAAAGTGTATTGCAGTCTCGAGACAGTCTGTTAAAATACAACTCCCAGCTTTAGAGCAACTTTCTTGAAGAAGAAAGTAATAAAACATCAGTAAATGTAAGAAAATGGAAGTTTTTGCCCCATAGGAAACTTATCTACTTAGCAGAGAAAAGCACAATCTGACCATCAATCCTCAAAAGCTTCAGACGAGTATAATCTTTCCCAGCAATAAAGCTCTGAAGGGCTTCACACTAAAACTTGTCTTTTAGTCAACTCAGCTCAATCTGCCTGTCAGTTTGGCTATGTGGAAGGTGACCTGAAGCTTTGGAAGATGACTAGCTGTTCTATCCTTGGTAGGACGTAACCCATATTTCTAAGGCCATTGCAGCAGTCATCAATATGAAGAACATACAGTGGTATGAACTTAAGATGTAATTTGCATATATCCCATGATATATCACTTTGGTATTGCAATGTCAGTGTTGAAATTTTTACTGAATGGTCTGTTTCTATCACCTTTTATCCTTTGGTTTAGTGGTTGCTTGGAATATCTGGCAGGCACTCTAATATTTAAGTACATCAGGCTTGATTTTAAGTTCTGTGTTTCTAAAGAGTAGCTAAACAATCCACTTATGCTGTATTGATAATACCAAAAAGAAGAAAAAAATATATAAAACTTTCATGTCTACAGCTAGTACACCATTTCTTACACTAAAGCAGAATTTTTGCACTAAACAAGTCACATCTTTTGCTTTGCTTCTAGTAAAATGTCTATGGACATTTTCAGTAGACTATTGTTCATTTGCACTTCAGCAGACAGCAACAGTACTCTCGACTTAACTTACATTTACTTAGTACTTGTTTAAAATTTTCAATGTCTTCCTCAAATACTTATTTAAGCTTGGCTGTAGAACTGTATATTTTGTTTTTGATTTAATTGCAACATTTTTTTTGCTTCTAGTCCTCTCTTGTGTTGTTTGATTTACTGGTACAGCAAATGAACATCTCTAAAATAACAAAGCATAATGATTATTAATGAATAATAATAACATATTATTAAGTAATAATCTGTACACAATTTAGCCAAAGTATTTCCCTTCTTTATATTTTAACTTTTCTATTAAACTCTGTTATTGACTCTTTACTATTTCACATGCTAATTAGTAGTGATTGTACTTAATTTAACCAAAGTATTTCTTCCCATTACATTTCGGCTCTTCTATTAACCTCGGTAATTCATTATTTAATGTACTAATTAGAACGGATGTGTACTTAATTTAGTAAAATTATTGCCTCTCTTTATGTTTTAACTGTTCTATTGCTCTTATTTATTTACAGTTTACTATGATTATGTTTTGAGCAACTGTTTCAGTATTTGCTGTTCGTTTCAGTTTCCTGTCCACTATTACCTGCATAAATACTATAGTGTGATTGACAGTCATGGTGATGAGCCCAAGAAAATACATGTACAAGGTTTCCTTGGAACTTGCAGACAAAAAATACCACGGCTGCACAACTTAAGAAATGATATGCTACTATGCAGTGCACCAGGCTTACTGGTAGTGGACAGAATATAGGCACAAATGAACAAATCATAAGTGATGGCAATAACACAATTCACAGACAGTGAGGTTGTGTAATTTATCTGAAATCGAACACAAAGCAGTTAGCAATGTTTACTGCATTCAGAAATTTATGGTTGAAGCACTTAGTACACAATGTGTAGGATAGTGATTGTGCTTGTGGAGGTCCAGCCATGCATTGACATACATACGAGGAAAAGATATACGTAAATACAGTAACTAAGCATGTATTGACATGCCTATACAAATGTCAGAGTACATAAATAATGCAAATAAAGCACCATAAAGAGCAGATGTGCCATAACTTGCTAGAGCTGCTAGCACTTTACAGTGTGTGTGTGTGTGTGTGTGTGTGTGTGTGTGTCTCTGCACGCTCGCGCACTATGTATCTATATATGTATACCAATATATTTATATCTATCTATATCTAACTGATATGAAGAAACACTGATAAACTTTATACATTTGCTCCCTTTCACCACCGTAATTAGGTGCTAGTCCTAATTCCACACATAATATCTACATATAAGAAGATTACTAAACAAACAGTACCACTAAACAAGGCACACATTTCATACCAGGCAATATACGTCCATGTACAACACTAAAGCTGTCCTCTTCCCTTATTGTTTCTCTGTGCCAAATCTTGACTAGTAAACAGTCACACATAAACTCATTCAGCTCCAATGCTGTCAGTTTCATTTAATGAAAGTGTGAAATTGCTTGATTCTACCCATACTGAACTCAATACATTCTGTATCTAACCACTTCTGACACCAGGAGTGACATGTGATGAACCTAACACCCCACAAATATCTGGGATCACACCTTTCCTACCTTTCTTACTTAAACATCCTTCCTCAATCAGGTTATGATCACTGGTAATAACGGCACTTAAGTTAAAGTATACCAGCTGGTTTTCTGAGAGACAGGCTGGTTCTACACCAAAATCTATTTAATCACAACCAACTGAAATAGCAAGTCTAATGAATTTTTATGGGTTCCAGATGTACTTACCTGACCCAAGATGTTCTAATAATTTATTGCTGATATAGATGTTTGTCCCCAAAAGGAAACCTTTCTTGCTAACTTAAAACTGAGGTGGCAGGAAATCCATAACTCTTGTTTAGGAATTCCTTCATATTACAGTCATCAGAAATTATAAGGAGCCCAAAAATTATTCTTGCCCAGTGACATATTCAGAGGTCTTGGTATACATTCAAAATCATTGAGACAGTCACAGTTCCATTTTAAAGCATATTGCAACCCACCATTTCATCATACCGCAGGTAAGGTGCTATGTAAGGGAAATACCGTGCGTATGATAGCTGCAGTGTGAGAGTCAAAGCTGAGGTCAAGCCAACTCTCCATTATATTTACAAGGCTGATATCCCACAGCTATTTTGAAATAATACCTGACTTATACTGACGTAGCATTACATTAAGCATCATTGGGACAATTGGATTGCAGGTTTATCTCACTGGTCTTTGGTGGGTGGAGCCTTTTATCCAAGTCTTGGAGAGATGTGGAACTGTGAGTAAGTAGTGTTTCAAAAAGAAAGAAAATTAAATTATTTTAATGATTTCAATTATGCTTAAATATTTGAGCTGTCCTTAGTGGTAATAAAACTTTGTACATTTCTGCTCTGTTCCTTCTGTTTGCATTTTTAAGTTTGTTCTGGGACCTAAGTCTTTTTTTTTTATTAGCAACTGTAGGACGATTGTGTTTCTGAGTTATTCTGCACTTCTGTTTCCAAATGTGTAACTACTTGTAAAAGCTATCAGTTTGCCCATAGTCTTGTAGTTTAATTCAGGTTGTGGCAGAACTGCATGCTCCTGCCAGGTTTTGAGCCTTAACCATTTATAATAATAAATTGCATTGTTTTTTTCATAAACAGTGTTACTGGTAAATTTCTGCATAGGCAGGTGCATTAAACTGTAGTAAAAGTTCAATAGTGAGAGAATTGTCTCTGCTGCAGTTTGTTTTTCGGTGCTTTTATATTTTTATTATTTTACCTGCTTAAAGTTGCATTCTCTGTCTGCCCCATGCTCTACTAACACATTAGGCTAATGTTTCTAGAAGAGATCAGCTGTTGCCTTTATTTGATTATACTGCTCTCTAGCTATTTTGCTTGTTTTCTCCAACCCTTCCACCCTGATTGCTGCTGATTTGTAACAGAGCTGCATTTCTGGCATCTACCCCTTAAGATAATCTAATTTTCAAAGTCCATCCCTCCCCCTTTCATTGCTATCGACTGATGTATAAGCTGTGTATATACTCTTCCCACTGACTGTTTTCTACAGATACAAGATACTGAGTGCTCACCCAGCAAACCAGTATTGCTCTTGAGTAACTCTCCTTTACTACATATTGTCTCCTGCTATTATATCAGGTTGCAGAACAAAGACAGAAAGATAAAGCAGATAGTCAGACACCCTTCATAAGGGATGCCAGCAACAACCTGCTCACCAGTCCACAGGACATCAAAGGCAGATGGAAGGAATGCTTCCAGTCACTTCTGAATGAGTGTGGAGAGAAAGGCATATCCCAGAATGGGATTAGATATACTGATCCAAGGATATTGCCATTATCCTGGCAGATCAATTTAGTGCCAACTTCACCCTCCCTCGCACTCCCTAAAGGGCCCATCTCAGTACCAAAAGATTGCCAAATTCCGGTAGTCACGGCCACACAGGTAGAAACTGCACTCTCCAAAGCTAAGAATACAGCATCCATGGGACCAGATTGGGTAAAAAACTTTCTTACACTGTGAAGGACACCAATGAGGAAGAGAAAAGGCAAACACTACTAAAAACTCCTGATGTCCACCACGGCAGTAAAACTTAATACTAAAATCAAAACTTTAATAAAAAAGAATATAACATAAAATAAGCAGTCCTCAGTCTTCCGATAAGCGCTTTCGGCAAATAAGCCTTCCTCAGATCGTATAAAAAGGACTGTTCAGTTTTTGTATTTATAAGGCATCACAGCCATTCCTCATTTAGTTCTCTGACATGCCCTTGTTGCAAACCAAAATGAGGCCAGCTAGCAGAGAGGTATAATTTCCTTCATGGTAATTAAAGGGGCAGTGCTTCTCTTTACTATAGGATTGTATATGAGAAAACTAATAGCTATGGATGTGAATACATTATATGAATGAAGCAACATTCAAGTAAACTTGCTAATCATATTCCTTCTATTCTTAAGTGCAGGTTTTAATGGCACAATAGTATTCAAGCCTGGTGATCTGTTTGCTCTTAAATCAATTATCCAGCATGTTTCCCTTAGCTCTGTGCGATTATGAACATCACCTCCTTTTGTGGTCTGACAGACTGCCTCTATGGCCTTAAATACAAAGTAATGAGAAGGATACAGTGCTATGTGGGCTGCTAAGGCATTATTGGGATGTTTCTGTTTGATGTCTCTCAAATGTCTGAGGATACGTTCCTTAAGACGTTGATCTGTTTTGCCAACATAGAAAGCACTACATTGGCAGCAAGTTGCTAAGTATATGATGTGGGAACTAGTACAATCAGCATAGACATTAAAATTGCACTGCTGCCTAGAGTATGAATGTACAAAAACATTGGAGCTGTCAATGGAGTTGCAAGCTTTGCATCTTAAGTACTTGAAAGTGCCCTTTCTATTAGAATTGGGCCTATTTCTTTCAAATCCATCTTTGATGCAAATGAGACATTTCAAATTCTTCTTATTCTTGTATAGGAATCTGGGCTGTTCACCTACAATGTCTCTTATTTTGTCATTAGTTGTCAATACCGGCCAAAACTTCCTAATAACTTCACATACTTGCTTATTGTCAGCAGTGTATGTTAACAAACATTTAAGTTGCTGTGATTGAGTTTTAAGATCCAGCCTCACATGATGACTCGATGTGGGTTCAGAGAAGTAGGGACATCCCTTTCCTCTCCTTAATTCCTGTGGATCATGCTTCAATCTTAGATTCTTTCTTTTATAGGATCTTTTACTTGAATGTGTCTCAATATGTCTCTGTTCTGCTACAAAGTCTTCATTCTCAGTACATAATCTTGAGGGTCTTAAGATCTGATTTTCAAAGATGTTATTAAAAATATGTCCTGGGTGCATACTCCCCCTATGCAGATAATGATTTCTCCAGGTTTCTTTTTTATGAATTCCTGTACTGATACCTCTATCAGGATGCAGATGAATCTTTACATGCAGAAATTCTATGGTCTCCGAAGAATGTTTAACCACAAACTCTAGAAAATCAGTGTTCTTGTTGATAAAGTTGACAAAAAGGTCCAATTGTGTAGAGCTGCCTCTCCAAAGGATAAAGACATCATCCACAAAACGTCCGTAGTACACTAGATATTGTTTCCAAGTGCTGGGTATCAGTTCACTATGTTCCCACTCAGCCAGAACCAAATTAGAGTAACTATTTGCACATGGGGTGCCCATAGCCACACCCCATGTCTGCAAATAGAAAGAATCCCCATACATAAAGATGTTATATTCCAATACAAGTTCCAGCAAGGAACATATTGGTTCTACTTCCATACTGTTCCTTGCTAGGAAAGATCTTATTGCCTGTAGACCATAGTCATTCAGAATCACCGTAAACAAACTCTTGATGTCCATTGTCACTAGTAACAAATCTTCATATTTCTTGAGGTCCTTAGTAACTAAAAAGAGTTTTTCCAGAAAATCTCCTGGGTCATTCAATACAGTTCCTCCTAGTGGCAGGGCCTTCTTTAATTAATTCTCCACGTATATGGAAACAAGTTTAGTTACCCACCCCCTACCAGAAACTATGGGATGTAGGGGTGGGTCAACTGGATCCTTGTGAATTTGGGGGAGTCTGCTGATGTATGGAAACATAGGTTTAGGGCAATCAAAGAACTCATATAGTTCTTGTGAGATATTTGCCTCTATCACTAGATCATATAAATGGCTACGAAAATGATCTACCTTAGTCGTAGCTTCACTGCAACTTAATCTCTTATACGTTCTTTCATCATCCAGCATAGAGAACATTTTATGCCTGTAGCATACGGCTTCCATCACTACTATACATCCTCCCTTATCAGCAGGCTTGATGACCAAGCTGTCTGTCTCCTTTAGCTGCTTCAGCATTTCATTCTCTTTAGTAGTTAAATTGAAGAAACGTCCTTGTCCTTTGGTTGTATTACCCCTTAGTTTGAAGATTTCATCTTCACATATTCTCAAGAACATCTCTACTGGTGGAGGATTAGGGGGAACAAAGCTACTCAATTTAGTATAAGGTAGCCGTCTACTTTCATTAGCTTGTCCAAAAATACATTTTAATGCAAGGTTCCTGCAAAACATTCTGATACCCAGCACAAATTCACTAATATCAGACGGTAAGGCTGGAATAAAACTCATGCACTTGTCTAACAAGGCCATGCCAAACTCTGAGCTGTTGGACATGCTCCACTTAAAGAAATCCCAATCCCTCAGAGCCATATGCTCCAGGGATCTAAACCTTGTCATCACAATGAACAAAACATGCTGGAGAGATAGGTTCCTGACCCAGAGACTCCCCAGACTCTGAAATAGACTGCCCATACATATCAAGCAGAGCGCCTCCTTGGCCCTCTTCAAAAGGAACCTTGATGATTAGATGGGAGATGGGAAATTCACCCCGGGAATCACGTCAGTCACCCTGCTAGACAGGGGTCCAGGGAAGTAAATATTGTAGAAAGAAATATCCATGGAATTGTTATGGCTAGGTTTGTATAGGCCCTAGGGCCAATAGCCTAGTACTTATGAACCTATGAACCTATGAAGAAAACCCCTCAGAAGCTTTACTGCTCCAGTTACAGCTATGATGATGAGAGGAAATCATCCTAGAAAACGTAAGAATAGCACTTAAGAAAATGAAGTCATTGTAAGCAGCAGGCTCAGATGAGGTCACAGCAGATATGATAACGATGCTGGGTGAAATAGAGATGAAAATGCTCCTGAGGGTACTCATAGCAGTGTGGAGAGAAAGGCATATCCCAGATGACTGGAAAATAAGCATACTAGTGCCAGTGTACAAAAACAAAGGGGACATCCACAACTGTGGGCAGTACAGAGGTATCAAACTCCTGTCACATTTCATGAAAGGTCTGGAGAGTGTGATTGATAAATGAATACTAGGACTAGTAGAAGGCAATATGGGAGAATGAGATGAGAAGTTCAGCTTCAGATCAGGATGTAGAACAACTGACCTGATGTTTGCAGTGAGACAGATAGTTGAGAAGAAGCTAGAGATGAAAAAAGCGTCCAAATGGGCATTCCTAGACTTGGAGATAGCATATGACAAGGTCCCAAGAAAGCTGATATGAGAAGCACTACAATTGTTCGAAGTCCCAGAAACAATGGTAAAATTATTGCAGGTGATGTATAAGGACCCAATGATTCCAGAACAACAGTTTTTGGTGTCACAGAAGGGTCCCGGGGGGAGTGGGTGTGCATCAGGGTTCAGGTCTGAGCCCACTACTCTTCATACTGGTGATGGACTACATTAGCAAACATGACAGAGGGGACAGATTAACAAATGTGCTGTATGCAAATGATGTGCCATTACATGCAAGGTCTGAGCAAGAACTTCAGCAAAGGATAGAGGAATGGAATGGAATGGAAAATTGAAGGCACACGAGATAAAACTAAGCACAGATAAGACAATGGTAATGGAAGCAAATTGGGTAAATCAGAAGAAGCTAATAACTGAGATAGAAGGGAAGATAGTGGAACAGGTTATTAGCTTCAAGTATATAGGAGGGGTGGTTGACGAGAAAGGAACTCTGAATAAAGAGGTCAAAGCTAGAATTAGAGGGGCCGCAGCCAAATGGCATAGCATGTCAGGTATAGTGCATGATACAAGAATGCCAATAAGCTGAAAAGTAAGGTGTACAAAGCAGTGGTGCAACCAGTGCTATTGTATGGTACAGAAACCTGGGTAGTAAAGGCAGATCAGATTGGGAATCTAGAGGTGATGGAAATGAAGTGTCTATGAAGGGTGATAGGGTGCACACTAGGGGACAGATGAAGAAATGATGGCATAAGTGCAGAATCCAAGGTAACTCCAATTGAAGAAAAGATCAAAGAAAACAGATTATGGTGGCTTGGGCATATGTGCAGAAAAACAGAAAACAGTCTGGTGAAGTTGATTTGGGACAGACAGGGTTAAGGCAAGAGGAAATAAGGGTATCCAGCAAAGAGGTAGATGGATTGTGTGAGAGAAGATCTGAGATGATCAGGCATGAGTGTCAAAGAAGGCAGGAGTGTGGCATTAAATTGAAAGAGATAGCAGCAGTTAACACAACAGCCTAACCCCCATATAGAAAAATGGGAAAAATGGGGTTGATGATGATGATTGATGATGATATGTCCTGCTCATTTTCCAGGAGCTCAGGAAAGCTGGAGTTCTAGCCTGCATTCCAGAAGTGTTTATTTGTACCTAGTGCCATCCAGGCAAAGTTAAGTACCTTTGATTGCTGAATCGCATTTAAGTTATTTTGAGTGGTTGCTACTATTTCTTCCTTTTATGTGTGCATGTCACTGATTTTTTTTGTAAAAAAATTATCTTGTTCCTCTTACTGTTGTAAGACTGTTTTGAAATTGCCTTTAGCAAGGGATTTCCAGCTAGTTGTTTAAGTTGTTTGTGGTAGAAGTGCACTTGTGGGTCTCTTCTACAGTGTTTTTACATTAGAAGGACTGGGTTTGCTCATCTTCTGACAGACGTTGTTTGCCTTGTCTGCATGAGCTGGGAAATACACAAAAGGACAAATAGTGTAATCATTTAATTGGCCAGAGGGCTCATTAGTTAAGTTTTCTGTGCTGCTATAAATTGTTTGCATTTGCATGGATTAGAAGTGCCCTGTACAGTAGCAAACAACTAGAAGGAATGACTTATAAAACTGTACCCTGCAAAGCAGCAATATAGAGCAAGTTCCATGTGTGCCAACAAGCTTAGAGCAGATAGTTAGGAGTCAAGTGTCAATACCTACAGATTGTTTTTGTATTCAGTACTGAGTAAATTAAAGTTAGAAGAATTTAGTACTGCTCATCATAATCTACTCCGATAAAGCACTCTTGATAGCTTTCTAACCCAAATAAGCCACCCCCTTGTAGCTCATAAATCAAAGGACTGGACAGTATCGATATGTAATTTCCTAACTTCTCTGCAGCCAGTTTGGTGGATATGGGCATCTTGAAACAATGTATCAATTGTCTAATGTATACTTACACCTACTTAATCCTTAAAGAAGCAGACACAGTATTTGAGAGGTGTACTTATACAATGACACTGGAGGCTAACTCATGCAAGTGCACATCAGGTTGTTGAAACCACAAACACAAAACCCACCTCATATAGTACACAACACACATAGACTAATGTATGCTGAGGCACTTCAAAGCAATCTTCCTACATAACAAAGATCACCTAGACCACCCGCTGTCAAAGCTATGCCTCAGCAAGCCCAGAGGCGCTCAGAAAAGAAAACACTTAACACCACACATACTGTCACTCTCAGTGGTGGCCCACACACTAAGCTCATAAAGCAAGCAAACAAACCACCCAGGGCTCTTGCCAAAGGGAAATCCATTGTAAGATACACTGATCCCCTCTAACCAGGATGAACAAAGAGAAGATAACTGTTAGTTGCTTATTTGGAGCCAGGATCTGCCAAATCACACATGTACTCGTCATTACACCATAGGTATAAGTATGATTCCATCATAATCCATGTAGGTGTAAATGACATTTGATGTAACTCCCTGGACTACATGAAGAAAGACATTCTGCAACTTTCAGACTATGTGTATCAGGCTGCCTAGCATTGAGCAATATATTACCATCACTGAGTAAGATGCCACAATATGAGCAAAAACAGTTTACTTTCAACAACTGGCTGTCTTTCTGGTCTCATTCTAAGGAGATCCAATATTTGTCAGCTTAGGTGGACATTGTTAACAGACCAAGTTGCATTGCCAAGGATGGTCCCCACCTCTCCCCTCTAGGCTTTTAAATACTGGCTAAAGCTTTATCCACTCCCTATAGTGCCTTTTAGGCAATGCCAGATTGTCAAACCTACCAACACAGTAAATTCAACTCAAGTGAACTTCATGTTGTTACTGCTCAATGACAGTTGCCTAAACAAAGCAAACAAAAAAAAAACTACATTCCCTTCAAGCTCTCCTCACACTTGAGAATATTGGCATCTGTGCAGTTACTGAGACATGGTTTAAAGCAGAAGACAGTACCCTGACAGTGCAAGAGTCCACAATACATATTCATAACAAATACACTTCCAGGGTGTTCAAACAGGATGATCTGCTGGAGTTTCTTCATGTACAGATCATCATAGCCAAAATCCCATACCATATCCCAGCCAGCTATAGGTCACCCACTGTGACCCAAGAAGTTTACAATGCCTACTTGGACCTCCTGGAGACACTTACCTAATACCCTACACTGGGAATCCTACACAGCCTCAAATCTACAGGCACAGAGATTCTTGAACTTTCTAATTATAAATATCCTTGACCAAATAGTGAGTATGCCCACTAGAGGGTCCAACATACTAGAACTTATGCTTACAAATATTGGATAAAGCATCCCTGCCCAATGTCTCCACCTCCCTGGTAAGGTCTGACCTTAAATCTGTCTTCTTCAAAATCAAAATCAACTCTGCAATCCCTTTGAAACCAGTAATTGTCAGGAGTTATTCCAAGGCAAATTACTTTTTATTAAGTGATATATCGTCAAAATTCACTGCCCCTCCAAACCATGAGAACACATCATCCTATGCTGAACTGTTCTCAGAAACTCTGTACAACAACGTCAATGACTGCATAGAGGCTGCTGTAACTACCAGGCATAAGCCCAGGATTAGTCCTAGAAACAAACCATCTTGATAGCATTGCAAATTAAATATGATATATTACAAAAAGAAAAAAAAAATATTTAAAAAAACGGAAGGGTAATTCCCATAAAGATCAAAATCTCTCATCAAAGTAAACAGGCTAATTAGGTCAAGCAAAGTCAACTTTCAAGTTAAGATAGCCTTCCAGGTGAAAAATAGCCATAAGATCTTCTACAGCTATGTCATAATCCTCAGGGGCAGCACACAGCAATGTGCTGAACTGGTGGTTAATGGTGCTACCCTGGTGATATAACAAATCTGTTAACAGACAAATTCAGTTCCGGCTTTACCCTACTCTCATCCTAACCATCCTCTCAAAAATACCCTCAGATATAAACCCTCCAGCTATATTTAGTGAGTATATACTGGAGATCAATTGGCATATGGAGACCAGCTGGCATAATGGTTAAGGTATTTGCCTCCCATGTACAAGGTACAAGGTTTAATCCTGACCTCTGATCAATGCTTGTTTGAAGTTTGCATGTTTTCCCTGTATCTCTGTGGGGGTCGTCCCACCTTCAAAAAACATGCTGATTGTTTCCATCTCAAATTCACCAATGGATGGAGCTGTGGGCAGCAGCACAGACTCTATATGTTGCCTATAAGGGGAAGAGTTATACAGACCAACCACTTGGGGTATCGACTGTAGTGCACAGTATCCTCAAGATAGGAGAACATGGATCACAGACTGCATGCCGTGGCATGGCTAGCCACTTGACAGTGCAAAATATGGCTCTAGGTGATTCGGTCATGTTGACTAATGTAGCTAAATGGGCATGGGGGACCTGGCCTCTTTGATCTATGCCAAGAACACATGCTAATGGTGGGAGGGTGTATATGCCCATCTTGGCCAGTGTGTGCCCATCATAAAGCCCAGCAGCCCTGGGTAAATAAGATACTGGCTGGGCAGTGTCTAGTTGTGCAGCATTCGTTACCTGTGGCAGCTCTGTTGAGTGAAATCTGGACATAAAACCAATCAAGCTGCAAAACATGAACTAAGAATTGCTCCACTTAATGTGGGTTCACTGATGGGATGCAGATTGGAAGTGGATGACATGGTGATATGGAGGAGGAGGCTCTATGTATCCAAGAGATAAGATAGATGGAATGGCAGTGCAGCAAAGCCACTTGGCTTGGGATCCATAGTATACTACTCAGGAGGAGGACAGGCTATAAATGGTGTGAGAATTGTAGTGAGAGTGGCTTCTGAAGGCAGTGGGGATATCATCAGACTTATTGACGGACTCATGGCAGTCAGAATCCAGTGTAATGATAAGGCAATATTCATAATCTCAGCCTATGCCCCACAGCAAGGTTGTGAGAGTGAGGAAAAGAGACATTCAGACAGTAGTTGCAGGACCTACTAGATAAAGCTGGACAACATGAATTGGTGCTGATAATGGGTGACTTGAATGCATATATCAGTAAAGACAGAACAAGCTAATAGGACTGCCTGGGTCACATGGGTGGGGCAACAGGAATAAAGAAGGAGAGACCATTCTAAACTTCTGTCTAGCAATTTCTTGATAGTAGCCAACACATGGTACAGAAAGAGAGACAGTCACAAGATCACATACAAGAGTGGCCAACATGCAACTCAGGTAGACTTTCTCCTAGTAAGGAAAAGGCACTGAGGAAGAAACAATGATTGCAAAATCATCCTCAGTGAAGCAGTCACAGCATAAACTACTGGTTGCCACAATCAGCTGCAAGCAGTCATCAGAGAATATTGTAAGGTCAACAGAGGCCAGACTGAAGAGCTGGAAGTTGACTGGAGAGAAAATACAGCAGTTCACAGAATTACTGAGGGATCTAACACCCTAAGAAGAGGAGGAAATAGGTGGAGTTGAAGAAGAATAGCAGCACCTCAAAGCAGCATGTGTGAGAACTACAGAACAGATATGTGGCTGAGTCAGGTATGGAAATAAGGTACATAAGGAAAGCTGGTAGTGGAATCCAGAAGTCCAGAAAGTCATCAAAAGAAAGAAGGAGTGCAACAAAAAGTGGGAGATAGAATGGACCAACCAGGCTAGGAAGGACTACTGGTTGGCTAACAAAGAAGATAATAAAGGAGTTGGAATAGCAAAGAATAGGGTATCAGAGGCATGCTATCAACTTCTGGAAAGTGACTCATTAGGTGGCACAAAGAAACTATATCAGGTTTCAGGGCAAAGCCAGAAAGATAAAGAAGATAGTCAGACACCCTTCATAAGGGATGCCACCAACAAACTGCTCACTAGTCCACAGGACATCAAAGACAGATGGAAGGAGTAATTCCAGCAGTTTCTGAATGAAGAAAACCCCAGAGAAGCTGTACTGCACCAGAAACAGCCTACAATGAAAGAAGAAGAGGAGCCTTTCCTAGAAGAAGTAAGAATAGCACTAAGGAAAATGAAGTCAGGAGAAAGCTGCAGGCTCAGAAGAGGTCACAGCAGATATGATAAAGATGCTGAGTGAGATAGGGAAAATGGCTCCTGAGGGTACTCATAACTGTATGGAGAGAAAGGCATATCCCAGATGACTGGAGAATAAGCATACTTGTGCCAGTATACAAGAACAAAGGGGACATCCACAACTGTGGGCAGTACAGACAAATCAAACTTTATCACACTGCATGAAAGTTCTAGTGAGAGTGATTGATAAACTGATATGCAGACTAGTAGAATGTAAGATGGAAAATTGGCAGTTCAGATTCAGATTAGGATGCAGCATAACTGGCCCAATGTTTGCAGTGAGACAGATAGTTGAGAAAAAGCTAGAGATGAGGAAATAGTCCAACTGGGCATTCCAAGACTTGGAGAAAGCATATGACAAGGTCCCAAGAAAGCTGATCTGGATAGTACTGTGGTGGTTTGAATTCCCAAAAATATTGGTAGAATTAGTGCAGACTATGTACAAGGCCTCCAATGACTAAGCAAGAGCACTGTTAGGCCTCACAGAGGGGTTCCCAGTGGGAGTGGGTGTACACTAGGGTTCAGCTCTGAGCCCACTGCTGTTCATACTGGTGATGGACTACATTAACAAACAGATTGGAGGGGATGGATCAACAAAGATGCTGTATGCAGATGATGTGGCATTACAGGCAGTCTCTGAGCAAAAATTTCAGGAGAGGCTAGGGGAATGGAGGGCAAAACTGAAGGCATATGGGATGAAACTAAACACAGATAAGACAGTGGTAATGGCAGAAAACTGGGGAAATCAGAAGAACCTGAGAATTGAGATAGAAAGGAAGATCATGTAACAGGTAAATAGCTTCAAGTATCTGGGAGGAGTGGTTGAGGAGAAGGTAAGTCTGAATGAAGAGGTCAAAGCTAGAATCAGAGGGTTACAGCCAACTGGCATAAAGTGTCAGGTGTATCCTAAGGCAGAAGAATGCCAAAGAAGCTAAAAAGTAAGGTGTACAAGACAGTGGTTCAAACAGTACTACAGTATGGTACAGAAACCTTAGCAGTAAGGGCAGAACAGTTGAAGAAGCTAGAGTTGATGGACATGAAGTGCCTGAGATGGGTGGCAGGATGCACACTGTGGGACAGATGAAGAAATGAGAACATAAGAGCAGAAGCCATATTAGCTCCAATTGCAGAAAAGATCAAACAGAACAGATTATGGTGGTTTGGACGTGCAGAAAAGCAGAAGACAATCTTGTGAAGAAGATTTGGGACAGACAGGCAGAAGGTAAGAGAAAACAAGGATGTCCAGCAAAATGGTGAATGGATTGTGTGAAAGATCTTTGACAGTTAGGCATGAGTGCTGAAGAAGGCAGGAGTGTGGCATTGAATCAAAAGAGATGGGGACAATTAACATGATTCCCCAACCCCATGTAGAAAATTGGAAAAAAGGGAGCTGATGATGATGATGATGATGATGTACTGGATGCAGTCACTAAAGCATACAACATGGCCTCAATGGGCCCTGACAAAATCCCAGGATGCCTCCTGAATAGTTAAAAATGTGACTTATCAGGACCTCTGAAGTCATTCTTTAACTATAGTATTAAAACTGGTTTTGTACCATGTGAATGGAAGACAACAATGGTCATCCCTCTTCATAAGGGAGGATCTTCAACAGATAGGTCTGACAAGTCTTATTTGCAAAGCCATGTAAAGAATTATTATGGAAGTTATCAGCAAGGATATAGTAGACCTCCAGACACTGGCTTTATCCCAGTTTGGCTTTATCAAATAAAGGGAATTCTTACTGAATCTGCTGGACTTCTTTGAAAAGGTATATAGCAGAGAATGACAGGCACACCACGGCAATTGAAGCAAAGCTTCTGGAAAAACGTTGATACAAAGTTTATTGCTGCAAAAGTAAGTGTTTCGCATCTCCAGGGATGCTTCTTCAAACATATCAATGTTTTTCCAGAAGGTTTGCTTCGATTGTCGTGGTGTGCCTGTCATTCTCTGCTATATATTTTTTACAAAGTTTTTGTTTGGAGACACTCTACCCCTGCAGTGTATTCTTCTTTTTACTCTTTGGAAAGGTCACTAAGGCAATTGATGGGAAGAAAACATTGTGTACTGTCTACCTAGATCTGGATAAAAAATTAATTCAATACCCCACTTAGGAATTGCCAACAAAGTTATGGAACTACATATAAACCCCTTTATGACATGCTGGATAGCTAACTGACTCAGTGATAGTAGCCAGGAGGTTAGAATCAGTGAGACCACCTCCACAAAGAGGCCAATTAGCAATAGATTTCCCCAGAGCTCTGTGCTAGATCCACACCTCTTTGGCATCTACGTCTGGATGTCAAAGGCCTTTGGCTGACCACATTTGCAGATGATTGCAAACTGAGAACAGTTATTCAGTCACCTCAAGATGAGAACACTCATCAGGAAGGTCTAATACAGACAATTGCTTGGTGCCAAAGCCATAGCTTAAAACTTAATACCAAGAAATGCATTATTGTACCTTTTGGAAAGTATACCACCCTGGGTAACTATGTCATCAATAAACCCCCCCTTAAAAGTTGGTTCACTAGGCAGGGTTCTGGGAACTAATTTAGACAGTAACCAAGCCTTCAACTAGCAAGTGTCCAAGGTAATAAGCAGATCTTTCTATGTTACTCAGCTTATAAGCAAGAGCATGACATCTAGGTCCAGAGATGTCATCAAATCACTGTACTTGGCCCTCATCAGACCCATCATAGGATATAATGCCCCCTTCGATATGTACTTGAGCAGACACATGCAACAGCTGGAATGTCCCCAAAGGTCCTCTACAAAAAGCAAACAGGGAGTAAACACAATCTCCTATAATGACTGCTTCAAAGCCCTTTCTCTGTACTTGGCATCATACAGACTTCTGAGTGGTGATCTTAGCTTGGCATACAGGACGTCCCTCGATCCTGCTTTGATGAACATTCTGCACATCTGCAAAACAAACAACATCAGAACTACTAGTTTAAAAGACCTAAATTTTGATTGCAAAATAAATAGGACATATTGGAGAAAGAGTTATGTTTCTCAGATAATTCACATTTTCTGGAACAGGCTTCCCACCCATGTGAAGTGGAGTTTCTCCTATAGCTTTATAAGTGCAATTTAGACCAAAGGATGGGTAATTGGAAATTCACACCTGGTATGGATCCTATGTCTCTGATGGACAGATGCAGTCAGTAAATCACCACCTATATAACTAAAATTTGTGTGAGGTGGGGAACATTGTATAATGAATCAATATCTTTACAGTATTTTATTTGTTTGATGATGTAAGTTTAGATCTCTAGTCCTAGTATTAATGGGATTGTTTCATTTGTTAATGGCACAGAAGGGTAGACACAGATGACTTCTGAAGTGTATGCAAGACACTGAATAAAAGGACAGTGCTTCCAGCCCTTTCTGGTAGTTTCCTTTTTTTAAGTCAAAGGTCTTCTTACTTAAGAGCCTCTGGTGTCTTCTTAGGTGTTTAATATGATTAGTGAGGTACATCCAAAGGGTGCATTCTATTCTAAGATTGGTCTAATCAATGCAGAATATAACATGGCAAAGACTATAGATCTGGATGATATTCCTTTGTGATACGTTGTGTGAAGTAGAAGGACTTCCTGACATTACTGCAACATGATGATCAAAGCAGAGGGAATTATCAACGCACATTCTAAGGTCTTTAACTGCATTATCATTTTGAAGTGGAGTATTGTTTATGCTTTAAGCTGGTGGGAGCAATTGCCTTCCAAAGGTGACAATATTGCACTTTTTTTTGCATTTAATTTGAACCTATTCTTAGCAGACCAGTTATATACATGTAAGAGCTTTTGCTGGATGGCCTGGGCATCATATGCGGACTTGAGAATCACATCCAATTTATGGTCATGCTCAAACTTGGTTAACCGGACAGCTTGGTTCTTGGTATGTAGATCTGAAACAGATGCAAACAACAGAGGTCAAAGTACTGAGCCCTATGGAACACCACTTATCACTTTCATAACCTCTAAGGAAGCAACTGCTATCTGCACTGTGTGTGTTTTATCTTTTATCCAATTTGCAGTCCATCTTACAACATGACCACTGTCAACAGCCTGAGTCAGCCTTGCAATGAAGTTCCTCAAATTCATTAAGATGCATCTGTCCATGACAAAGCTAAACTGCCGTGCGCTATTATAAACTTTTCAATATCATAGTTATTCCAGTCAGTTACAATATGTTCCATAGCTTTGTAGATTAGATTGGTCAAATTTATGGGAATATAATTTCCAAAGTCAGTGTTGGGGACATCCGTGTGAAGTGGCATCACAGTTGCTGTGTGCTAGGTTTCAGGGACAAAGCTTCTGGATATGAAAAGTTTAAAGAGTGGTTCTGCCAGTGCCTGTTTAGTACTATTTATTAAGCAGCCTTGTATGTCATCAGATCCTATGCAGGATGCATTTTTAGTCTTGGAAAACATTTTCAGTATAGTTTATTTAGTTGTGATGGGGGGAGAGATCTTCTGGAATAAATGGGCTTTGGATAGTTGTCTTTTGGGGTGAAGTCTGTACTGAATTTGTTTGCTAATAGTTTGCCATTGTCAGTGCATCTGAGTAGGTGATGTCATTTTGAATAAGGTATGAGCAATGCTGGATATAATTTTTTAGCTCAAGAGGGATTTATAATTTTTCTTAACTGCTGATGCTATTCTAGGTTCTTTCTTCTAATGATCCCTATATGAAAATACAATAACCCAAAATAAGGATGTTGGATAACACTAAGGGGAGAGTGAGCACAGAAGGTACCTGATAGATAGTACTTCACAGATGGTATAGCATCTCTAGGCAATGATTTCCCAGCATCTAATTGTAACCCTGCCCAGCAGCCATGTATCACCACATCTACTTAAACCTTCAAACCTGTGCTCACATCCTGTATAAAACTACTGTTGAACAAACTCAAACCATGCTCTACTTCAGCTGATGACCTTCCAAGTGAGTGCCTTAAAATAGTAGCCAACAGCATTGCCAACCCTGTCTCAATGCTTATAAATAGGTGAAGCCAGGAATCCCATATTTCCTCTCTCTGTAAAAATTCACACATTATCCCCATGCATAAAGGAGGAAATTCAACAGACATGACTAACTTTAGACATATAGCAATCTTATCCCCCTGTCCAAAATATTTCAACAATGTATTCAAAAGAATTGAAAAACGATCTTCTGCAGGAAGAACTCCTATCACCCACACAATATGGCTTCCTTCCTAAACATACTACTAGCACTGCACTTTTAACCTCTATAGTTACTGTCAGTGATGTCAGAGATAATGGCAAACTAGTCTTCTCCTTATTTCTAGACATTTCTTAAGCCTTCAACACAATTTGCCACAGCAAACTTATACTTCAAATGTTCTCATTAGGTCTCTCTAAGCCCACCTTTCTACAATTCAAAAGCTGCCTATCCAATATGTATCTGTCAGTAAAATGTCACTCCACCCTCTCCCCACACCACCCAATCACCACCAGTATACTACAAGGCTCTATCCTTGGTCCACTTCTCTTAAACATTCTCACCAACAACCTCCACACATTTACACAACAGGCCTCCCTTATACAGTGTGCAGACAACTCCACACTCGTTTGCACATCTAAAAATGTGGCACACCACCAAAAAATTACTTGGGAATCTTTAACAGCAACCAAAACATGTATTTGTAACTCACAGCTCATGCTCAACCATATAAAAAAAATCAAACTAGCATTTTTCCCCAAATCCCTCTCTCATGAAAAAACAAAATTTTAATTTCTCTCTCTTCATAATGCAACCGTTGAAGTCACTTCTCACAGCAAATTATTAGAGATGGTAGTGGATGATAGTCTTTAATTTGACCTGCATATACAAAACTGCATTAGAAAAGCTTATCAAAATTTAGGGGTGCTTTATAGAACTAAAACTTTCTCACTGATGCAACTAAAGCTACACTTGACACTACTAATCTCTTCCCCAACCTTCTTTATGGTGCTCCCATCCTTTTTAGCCTTCAGGCATCACACAAATCAAAATTTGAACAATGCTATAAGAAAGTTGGTCAATTTGTAGCAAATACCCCTTTCAGTACCCACCACTGTATTATAGCACTAAAAAGCCTAAATTTATTAGAACTACCCCATCAACTAACATATACACAGCTTCTTACCACCTATACAATTATCCAGTGTTCATCTGATTGTCCAGCACTAAATACCATTCTACATAACTGTGTGCCTAGTCCGTCATAACGATCCAGTGACCGGAATTTCCTGTTTGCCACCAAATCCATTAAATCTGCTAAGCATTGGCTGTACTCGTACAGTGTTGCTAAGACCGGGAACACCGTATCTCTATCCATCAGGTCAATACCCTCCCTCACATCTAAACAATTCTGAAAAACGACCTTACAAAAAGTGGGCTCTGTTCTTGCTCAACACCAGGATAAACTATATCCCTAAATGTGGGCAAACAACTATTCATGCATTATATCTCCTTGTTTCTATTAATTTCTCTTCACAGTTTTGTCTTTAAATATACCACAAACCTGCTTTCTATAACTTTGTATTGTAACTTCTGTTTGTATTATACTAACTTATCTTTAATTTCTGTCAAAACTGGCAAAAATTTCTCTTAACTATTAAATCATTGTCATATAACTTGCATCTGTTCTGACCAGTGTTTTCAAATTATGTCTAATATGGTATAATTTTATTTATTTATTTATTTGTTTATTTATTTATGCATTTATTTTTTGCAGTTTGTTAACTGGGAAAGTCTACTGGGCCATACACAGCCAGCTTTCATTGGAGGTCTGGGGAGAAAAGTTCCTCAGTACAATAAAGAGAACAATCAATAAAATTATATACATTGGGAGTATACCATTAAACAATATTAGATTACAAAGTTGAAAGCACATTTAGCAATTCAGTGGCCAGAAAAATACTAGTGAATAGATTACAGATTTTTATTTTTAGAGATTATTATTGCTTAGAGG